>NC_140084.1:25586195-25713695 GCF_964194135.1 Talpa europaea
CTACTATGCGTGGATACTTGGGTTCTGCACAGGTGGTGCCTCCTCTCTCGGTTTTCTGCCTTGGAGGCACGGATTTTAGAGAGTACATCCTTTTGGCTGCTCTGGGCCGCACAAAAGATAAATGGCATTGTTGTTGGTGTTCTTGGGATTGGCCAGAAGGCAAGAGAATTTCCTGGGTTAAAATTCTGGAATGAGGGCCTCCCCGGTGGCGCAGCGATTGAGCGCTGGGTTGCGAAGCTGCCCGCGGCCTCTGCGACCCAGGTTCGATCCCCGGCTGCTCCCCGGCCACCAGAGGAGGGTCCCACATGGCGCGCAGACCTCTCCTGCCGCCCGCTGCTCCCCTCAGCAGTGTACTTCGGTCCTTCCGCCTGCTCTGCTCCCCGCTCTGCCTCTGGTGAATTCTCTCACCCTCCCGCGCTTCTGACTGTACCCAGTGCATGTATAAACAAACAAACAAACAAACAAATAAATAAATAAATGAAAAAAAAATTCTGGAATGAGTTTTTGGTCATATGAATTGGAAGTAGGCCTGGGACTTTATATCTAAGAACAAATTCTGTGGCTTGAAGACCAAAAAAGGAGTCAGGTTTTAGCTACAGGTGGAGCCATGTGGGCCCCTCTGTCCCAGCCAGCGCTGACCCTCCAGTCCCCGCATGCAGGATTCTTGGGCCCTGGAGCTGGCCCCTACCCCAGGGAGCCTGGAACTGTGATGAGCCGGTTGAGTCATTTCTGGATTTGGAGGCAGAGCCTGGAGCATGGCTGTCCAGACCCCGCAGCCTTGTCCTTAGGAAGATACCATGGTTGGTCTCAAGGCCCAGTGACTCCCAGAAGAAAATGGTTCTCAGTGACTGTAGGGTCTTCCCTCCTCCTGACAGACTAGAGGGGGCACCTGTACCCTGGACACAGGCAGGACTCTGGGGACCCCATGTGCCCTGGACCGAGGATGCTGGTCCCGCTGTGGCTCTGGCTGCCCCGAGGCGGCCCCGCTGTCCCGGCGCAGACGAGTGAGTCAACAGTCTCCCGCAGCAGTAATTACCTTCGTTAAATGCTGCAGTAGTGGCACTTTGGGAGCACAGAGGAGGAGTGAATAATTGTAATTTCTATGTGATAATGATGATAAGTCCTGCATATGTGCGTGGGGCTCTGCGTCGTGCTTGATCTTCACCAGGAGCTATCCGGGCTCACGGAGGCAAAGACCCTGAAGACTCCCTTGTACCTGATGAGTGAGGCGGGGATGTAAGGCCCCATCCTGCTCTCCTTGTGGGAGAGAAAACTGAAGTAGAGGGGAGCAGGTTCTCATCTGAGTTCCTTGGATTCTCCACGAACCCTCACCAACTCCATTGCAAGTAGATACTTTTATTGGTTCCATTTTCCAGATGTGGAAACTGAGGTCAGAAGATTTCAGTGGCCAACTTCCATAAGGCAAGGCCAAGGTTCTTCCTGATTTTGAAGCCTGGTCCGCTGGCCACAGCACAGCCCTGGGGTAACCTGGGACAAGACAGGTAGGCTCCCTGCCTCCCTGGAGCTTGTACTGAGGGGCGGGGAGGCCATCAACAGATGATATCAGGTTAGTGATAAATGCAGTAAGAAAATGTCTGGAGTGGGGGAGGAGGAAGGGGGTCTGTACTTGAGAGGGGGTGGGTGGTCAGGAGTGGCCCTCTCAGGAAGGGATGTTGGAAGTGAGAGTTCTGAAGGACACGGAACCAGCAGGACAGAGGTCTGGAGAAGAGAATTTGTGGCAGAAGAGCAGCAAATGCAAAGGCCCTGGGGTGTGGAAGGCCTTGGCATGTGTGGGGGACAGAGAAGCTGGAGTGCTGTGGGCTCTGGGGAGAGAGTGAGTGGCTGCAGGGCCTAAGCAAGATGCAGTGTTGTAGGCCATGGCACAAAGTATTGACTTTCTTTTATGTTTTTGTTGCTTTTCATCAAAGAATGTCTTGAGAAACCTGCCTGTCCAGGTGTGGAGATGCTATAGGTGCTGGGAATCTGTGAGGCTGAACAAATTCTTGGTGGTGTTTGATGTGGCCTTTCTTTTCTGCCCGAGGGATGTCCTGGTGATCCGTCTGCAGTGGGGAGTCAGTGGTTGCAGATTCTGGGGGTGCAGCACAGGTGCCAGCTGTACTGGCCCTGCCCTTGCAGACAACATGGGGACTCGCGACAGTGCCTAGTGGCAGCTCCTCTGAACCCCAGTGTGAGCATTCTGTGCAGCCGGGGGAGCCCCGAGTGCCACACTGTGGGCTTGGGAGAGTTGTAGGTGGAAGGCTTGGGGGGGTCCCTTCTAACTGGAGATGTGGTCTGTCCCGGGGGGTCTCAGAGATATCGGCACCTCCATCCATGACAGGAAGTGCCAGCTCTAAACCAAGTCTTCATCACATCTGTGTTAATGCTGTTACCTGGGCCATCTAAAACTATGCAGGTGGGTTTTAAAAGTAAAGGTTCTTGGTTATAGTTTAGGTCTCTGTTTGCTTGCAAGTGCTGTTGTCAAGTGGAACTCCCTGCTTGGGAATTCTAAGTAATTCACGGATCCATGGAAACCTAGGGCTAGCAGAAACCCTTCTTAGCAAAGTTAATTTTACAGATGAGGAGACTTAGACTCAGAGAGTGCAAGGGACTGACCCAAGGTCACACAGAGACTCATTGGTGGGACCAGTTCTCCCCTGAGCACAGAGGCTACCCCCCTGGTAGGTCGGACCTGGAGGAGGCCCACGCACTGGGCTGGTCTCGCATCTCCTTTGCCTCCTTCAGCTTGGCAGCTCCTGCAGCACCCAGTGTGAACAGTCTCTGGCACAGAGTGACAGGTTAGCAACTGTCCTGACTGACGCACCTAGTGACTTGCTCCTGCCTCTGCGACCTGTCGCCATTAGAATTGGATGCACCTTGGCCTAGTAGACCCACCCAGGTTGAATTCATACTTGTTTCCAAATTTTCTGGATGCAGGGATTGCAAAGACCTACCTGGGTCTGCTTTATGCCAACATACCAGGCTATGGGTATAAGTTCCTGATACCTGCAGAGGTGATTTGGGATGCTCTTCAGGTATCCCAGTAGGCCCATTAAAGGGATACAAAACCCTGAAGGTTTTGGACAAACATGATTAGGATGAGGGCTGGGACTTTGCCCCCACATGTGTGATGGGGTGGGGCACCTCAATAGTCCTTGGACCAGCCGGGGTGTCTAGAAGCCCTCATCACTCTCTGGGGAGCTGCCCTAAACCCACATTGAAGGTCCTGATGGTAAAAGCTTGGAGCTGGGTGATTACAGAGCTGACTAGGGAGAGCCGACCCCACTGAAGGGGGCCACTCAACTCATCAGCTGCAGCCACTTGGGGATATGGCCAGAATTTTTTCAGATCTCTATAGTGTTTAAGGAAAAAGAAGTTAAAAAAAAAAATCTGGTAATCTTTTTTTTTTTTTTTCCTTCTCTCTAACATTGACAGCCAACTTAAGTTTTTTAAAAAATTGCTCCAAACACAAGTGTACCTGTGGGCTGGGCAGAGCTGCGGTCTGCATGCAGCCCGGGGCACAGGTGCCTGTGTGCTCAAAGTGGGCCCCCAGTAAGGACTGGCTGGTGATGACCCCCAGGTGGAGCCTGGGCTCTGAATGTGTGGAGAGTGCAAAGGAAAGGGGTCTCTAGGGGCCTCCCCGGTGGCGCAGCGGTTCAGTGCTGGGTTGCGAAGCTGCCCGCAGCCTCTGCAGCGCCGGTTCAATCCCCGCTGGGCAAGGGTCCCACATGGCGCGCAGACCTCTCCTGCCATGCCTGCTGCTCCCCTCAGCAGTGTACTTCCGTCCTTCTGCCTGTTCTGCTCCCTGCTCTGGCTCTGGTGAATTCTCACACCCTCCCGTGCTTCTGACTGTACCCAGTGCTTGGTTAAATAAATAAATAAATAAATAAATAAATCTTTAAAAAAAAAAAAAAAGAAAGGGGTCTCTCAGTCCCTGGCTCACTCTCCAGCCTCACTTTCCCCACCTTCCTTTCTGGCTCTGGGTCCTCTCACTGTCAAGAGACCAGCGACAGCTCCTGGCTGAAGGGGAGGAACAGCACCCACCTGCTGGGGAAGGCTGTGTGGACGTCCGGTCCAGACCTCGGCATCCCACCTCTGTCTGCATTTATGGGGTGAGGTCTAGTCCCTGTTGCTGGGAGTGGGCAACAGAACCCCCTGTTCTCATGCCATCGTGGGGCTGCTTGTGGGAAAGCCTGACCTCTACGTCTCGATTTGCTCCTCGTGTGTGCATGTGGCTGGGCCACTTCCTTGCCCCAGTGGGTTTGGAAGGGAGCAGTCCTAACCTCACACTAAGCTGACTGCTTGCACCTGCCTGCGGCTGGCCAGGGGCCGTGTTGACCCTGGAGAAGGTGAAGGACAAGATGCTTTCTGTCCTGGGAGGCCACCTGGTATGAGAGGTGGGTCAAGGCCCATTGCTGGCCCTCCTGGTCCCATGACTGTTCTGTCCTGCAAAGGTGGCCCCGTCATCAGCTCCTTGAGAGGCGAGCAGGTGACCCGCCATCTCCTGAGATGGGCGGGCTCCTGTCGGGGTGCTGTGGAGCCAGGTTGCTTAGTCCCAGTCCTGGGGAAGGGGGCCGGCGGTCTCTGGGCCTCACTTCCCGCGGGCCCCTGCCTGGCTCCCTTCATCCCTGCACGCTCCCTTCATCCTGTCCACATGCAACATGGAGTTTCTGTGTGTGTAATATTATTTGTTTTTATTTCTGTAATCCCTTTATTGTTTGCACAACTGCTGTCAGACTGTTGCCTGAAAGTATCACAGGATAATTGCAGAACGCCTGCATAAGTAATTTCTTATGAAATCGGGCCTTGTCTGCATATAAAATTGTTTTTCGTTGCTGCATACATGGACTTCATTATATCGAGGCTGTTTACCCGGCTCGCACCTTCCCCACAGGCCACAGAAATGGGAGGGCCTGAGACCGGGGAATAATGAAATACTATCATTATTCTTTTTGGGTCATATGACATTTTGAGAAGGTGACAGTCCGTCCGACGCGGTCAGAGAGAGCCCGGCCGTGGAAGGAAGGGACGCGGCGTGAGATGGGGCCTCGGGCCTGGCTTTCCCGCCGTTGCTGGGGAAGGCCAGTGGCTAATCCGGCTTGTGCCGGGCACTTCCTCCGACCGCATTTCTGTGATATTAATGGTGTGTGGTAGTGAAAGAAATGCGTTTTATTCTCGAGCCTAACCCTGCTGTTATCAAAGTAACTTCCAGCTTATTAGCGACAAAGGACTTTTCTCCTCTCTGCTGCCCTGTTCGCCAGGGCTTCCTGAATTAAACTGCTGTTTCCTGTCCTTTATATGCATGACCACATCTGGGCAGCCTGCTCACAGCCCCGCTGCTTAATAACAATCACCTTCCCTTTCAGTCTCTGTTGATTGTTTCTAATTCACTCTGACAGATAGTGCCTGACAACTTGCCGGCTTTTCCCTCCCTCCGTGACCTGAAGTTACTCACAGCACTTATATAGTCTGTCATTTTTAATATTTGATTTCATTTTAAGTTATGTGTTTTACTGAGAAGATGAAACCAAAAAAAAGGGGAC
This sequence comes from Talpa europaea, assembly GCF_964194135.1. Lineage (NCBI taxonomy): Eukaryota > Metazoa > Chordata > Mammalia > Eulipotyphla > Talpidae > Talpa > Talpa europaea. Next base: position 25,591,736 of record NC_140084.1, read on the forward strand.
TTGTAATGGAACATAAATTTAACCCTTCTTGCCATCCGGCACCAGCCTGAGCCTCTCTCTCTCTCGGGCGTCTGGGTGGCTCCCTGCGATTCTGCGGATTCTGCGGCTGCTGCTGGCTTCCTCTCCTTTCTCCTTTGCTTTCTTTTCTCTCCCGTTCTTTCTTTCAGTTTTTTCATTTCTGGAAACAAAAGCTTCATGTCATATTCTTTCTCTTTAATGGCGCTTGATTAGTTTATGGAGCTAATAATGGTGCTTTCTGCTTTGCAACCAGGTTATAATTGAAAGAGCTTTCAGGGGTTTTACTATGGCGTGAGGGAGTCAGGGGAGAAGCTGGCGAAGTCGAAATGACCAGCTTCAATTAAGGTGTCAAAACAGGAATTTGATCTTTCTTTTTGGAGGTGCTTTTCTTTGTGAGAGCTGGGGGGCCGAGCAAGGCCAGCTCTGCTGGGTTTGGGGTCAGCATGGGTGTGGGACCTTCCCCAGAGTGGGGACCTGTCAGGCAGCGGGGTGGAGGCCGGACACACATTCCTCCTGCCACTTCCCTCTGAATCTGCCTGCAGCGGCCGTGCAGGGCAGCGGGCGGGGCGGGCGTCCCACACTCAGGGTCCCCTCCAACGTGACTTTGCCTTTGTTTGCCATTAGACAAAGGCCGCTGTGTCCCTCTTGGCCCTTCAGAGGTTGAGAGCCGAGAGGCCGTGCATTAGGTCAGCTTTGCAAATAGACACCACAAAATTAAAAAAAAAAAGCACTTTAACCCGTGACGCCTCATGTTTGATGCTGGCCTTCGTGGGTGTCTGTCTCCTGAGGTGCAGCATCGACAGCTGAAGACATGCAGCAACGAGGGTTGGCCTGGATGCCAGTTGAAACAGTTCCACTTGGGTGTTGCCTAGGCCTGATCCCCTCCAAGGCAGAAGCTCACCCTACATGCTGTCACCCTCAGGACCCAGTCCTGTCAGAGCCCCAGGCCGAGTATTCCTTTGACTCTGGCAGCTGCAGCCACACCTGGAGCAGAGGTGTGCCCCGCTGTGGACCTAGGTAGGCAGGCTTTCCAGTGAGCAGGAGGATGCACCTGGTCTCCCGTGCTGTCTTGGGAAGGCGGTCAGCCGGGGCCACGCGGCGCGGGCTGCAGGAGAGCTTGGCCCACAAAGGAGGAAGAAGACCCCAGTGAGGACTGGATTCATGGCTGAGGCCAGACATTCTAGCCGCTTCCCTGCTGTTCTGCTGCTCTTGGGTTCAGGCCTGTGGACTGAGGTCCTGAGTGGATGGCCATGTCCGTCTCAACCTGGCTACTCCTACAAGGAGTTCACTGCAGGGTTTCCCTCCCTCACCTACCCTGTCCAGAGCCCAGCTTCTCCCCTGCTCTGTGGATGCTGTGGGTAAACTGAGGAAATAGCTGCTATGTGAGTGGTGATATCTCTCCTTTCTTCCCTCTGAGAGGAGTGCAAAAGGCCAACCATTTTGCAAAAGTACAATTATTTTGATGGTTTTGCAAATTATTGTTTTTGTTTTGAGGCATGCTAGTTAAAAAAAAAAAAAAAGGATTATGTAGCACAAAAAGGTAAAGTGAGCTCACATCTAAGTTTATGTAGGAAAGGCAGACCTGTGTGTGCAGTGATGCCTTCCTCTCACCGGCCCAGGTGGTCCTGGTGTGAAAGGTGTGCATATCTCTGAGTATTTGTAACTTTCCAGGGGAGACCAGGCCTTCCTGGTGTGTGTGAATGAGTGTGTGGGGGGATGTATGGTGTGTGTGTGTGGGATATATGGTGTGTGTGTGTGGGATATATGGTGTGTGTGGGGGGGTGTATGGTGTGTGTGGGGGTGTGAGTGTGTGTGGGGAGGTGTATGGTGTGTGTGAGTGTGTGTGTGGAGTGTATGGTGTGTGTGGGGGTGTGTATGTGGGGGTGTTGTGTGTGTGTGTGTGTGTGTGTGTGTGTGTGTGAGATAAGGACTGCCAGGATGTATGTTGACTCTCACTGTCTGGGAGGATCCTCGCATCTGCCCCAACTCAGAAGTTGGGCAAAAAGGATTGAGTGGCGAGAAGAAAACAGAGAGAGGCCATGGGCCACTGTGCCTTCTGCTTTTAAGAGAGCAGTTGAAATAGGACTCTAAGGAAGTTTCTGTATTTGAGGTTTAATCTCCAGCAAGACCAAATTATGCTTTTATCCCCCTTAAAACAGACTGTTGGCCTATTATTGGTTCTTATTTTAGAATCAGAGATAAATTGAGGGTGGAAATCAACTAAAGACTTTAATTTGGACTTTGTGCTGCAAAGTTTCATCTATTACCAGGTGAGCTGGGACAAGTCCTGGAATTTTCGGTCAATGAGACATAGTATTTCCTGCCCGAGCCCTGGAAATCTAGATGTCCTGTGGGGTGAGCATGGTGAGCCAGCCCACAGGTGCAGTTAGGATTTGGCCTGGAAGGCCCTCCAGGGCACTGCCTTCCAGGTTCAGCTGTACCTGGGGCTGTGCATTAGTGTGACCCCCAGGCCTATTGCTGAGTGTTCACTGACACCAGTGCATGTGGGGCAGGGAGGCTGTGCTCCTGCAGGACTGCTTGAGTCAACAGAGATGTGCGGTGTGATGCTGCTTTCCTGCTACCATCTTAAGCGAGGAGGGAGGGAGGTCTAGGGAAGAACATGCACCAATGGCCATATCATAAGGAGAAGCTGACTGGTGCCTCCACAGAGATTACAGAGCCAGGAATTCGAACTTGAGAGGGAGAGCTCAGTTAGGAGCTGCAAGAATTCAATGCAGACTAATAATAGAGGGGGTAATAATTGTGTGCATACTCTGTGCTCAGCTCTAGACCATCGTTTTAGGAAAAGAAATCAGATTAGTGTTGTGGTTCAGGAAACACTTCATGGAGAAGCTGGTGTTGGAGTTGGATCTTGGGGACTGGAAGACTTTCATAAATGGAGACGAGAAGGCAAGAGGGAGAAGAAGTTGCTTATAGAGGGTGGGAATTTGTCAGATGCAGTTGTAGCTGGGGGAGTCTTAGGGGTGCTGAGGTGGTCATTCCAGGTGGAGACAGTTGAGGGAGAAACTGGTGTTGGGGCATGGCCGGGAGCTCTGTTTTGTTGGGACTTGAGATGTAAGTGTGAATGGCAGTGTCAGTGGGAGCCCATCGGTGAGAGAAGCTGTGTGTCAGTTTCGGGTGTTTGTGACTGACTGGGGTGTACCAAGAAATGGGTCATTTGTACCATTCCTGGTGCTGAACCAAGGCCATGGATGTGTGGAAGGGGAAAGAACACCCCTGTTGGGTAATGGCGGTACTGGGTGTCCTTGTCTTGCCTGGGGCTTACAGTGACTGACTCAGGAAGAGGTAAAGCAGGAAAGCACTAGGTTCAGGGCATCCAGACAGGGCACTTGCCCCACACTCAGCGGGGACCATTGCACTGTGCTCAGCTAGCTAGCCTTTCAAAAGATAATAAAAAGGGGACTGCTCTTTAAAAAGCCCACACTTGTATTCATCAGACTTGTACGCATTTTCCTTTTCATACTCACACAGAGGATACACTTTGGGCTCTACAAAGGGTCCATGCCAATGTTAAGATCAGGCAAGAACAATGGAACAATTAGCAGATTCATCAGTTCTTCTGCTTATACTTCAGCTCCAAGAGTGAAATGTTAGTTTGTTCAACTCTCTGCTTTTTGCCTTGATCCCAGTGTGAAAGTGTTGACTAAGCTTCGCTTCCTGGTCAGAGGGCCAGGACCCTTGGCTTTTCAACATGCTTATATGAAATCCAAACATTCATGGCCACTGGTGATCTTGAAATCAAGGCACAACTTATGAAACGAATACGTAATTATCTTGTTTACTCAGGGTATAAATAGAGTTCATGCATTTAAAAATTTTTCTTCCTGATAAGGACTTTAGCCAGTATTTGGTCTTTGAATAATCTCTCCCAGTCCCACTTGCTCATTAGTCCTCTTCTCTGTTTGTCTTATTGTCCCCTCTTTTTACCTTCCCCCTACCCCTCCCTCTCCCTCCTTCCCTCTCCCTCCAACCCTGGCTCTGCCCCTCCGCCTCTCCCTCTCCCTCTCTGTTGTGCATCTGTCCCTTTCCGCCCTCACCCTGTCTCTTGCAGAAGTGGGGGGGACTTGGAGTTCCCTGGCTGTCTATGAAAGAGGCAGGACCTCTTTCTTCCTTGGAGCATTTCCTGTTCCTGTATAGCATTGGCAGAGTGGGGGAGGTGCCCAGAGAAGAACTGGGGTGCTTGGACATGTCCTGCCCTGGTCACTTTCACAAATCCAGGGAAAGTGCAATCCCTGACCAGGGAGCTGACCCACATGGCGCACAGAATCTCCTGTCTTGCCCGCTGCTCCCCTCAGCAGTGGATTTCAGTAGCTCCACCTGTTCTGCTCCCCACTCTGTCTCTGGTGAATCCTCTCACCCCCTGTACCTCTGGCCTACACCCAGTTCTTTTATGCCCCCCCAAAAATTAAAAAAGAAATCGAGTGGAGGACCTCTAAGCCCACATCTGTCTCTGAGGGCTCCACTGGGGACCAGATCCAGCAAAGAAAGGCCTCCGGGGGGTGGGATCTCCTCTTTGGTGGTGAGGGCACTTTTTTCCTGCAGTGACTCCTTAGCAGTAAGCTGGACTCACACTCTTCTTCCCCTCTGGTTTTTCTCATACCGAGTACCACCTGCTCCTAGATTTAATATCTCTTTAAGGGGATGCACTTCTCTTAATTAAGTATTGCATTTATTGTATTTAGCATTATCCTAAATAATCATATCTATGAAGTCTCTGGTTTGATGTCCCAGTTATGTGTATTTTTATATTAGACATTAAAATAATTATATAAATATTAGTTAATTTGTTTTAAGTAATTTTTCTGTGTGTCACCTAAACTCACGTGTGGGTCTGAATGGCCATGTGCAAGTCTTTGGGGATCACTATGTGGTCTGTTCAGAATGTTTGTGTTCAAGCAGGTTCTGAGGATCCAGTTCATTTCTACATGAGGCCACTGAGCCTCAGTGAACCTTGAGGAAGCCCCTCACCAACCCCAGACCGCAGCACATTCTTTTCTGAGCTCACAGTTCCTCTCAGAACCCCTAATTGTCATTTAATCATGTGCTGCTGTGGTTACATCTGACAGTGCTGTGAGTGGCTATTGGGCCTGTCCAGCATCCCTTCTAGATTGTACCATGTTCTCCTGTGTCAACCAGAGAGCCTGAGTGATTGAGTGAAATGTCTGCCTGTCATCTGTCTATCCTATCTGTCTGTCTATCTGTCTGTCTATCTGTCTGTCTATCTGTCTTTCTATCTATCTATCTATCTATCTATCTATCTATCTATCTATCTATCTATCTATCTATCTATCATGTAGATCTGTCTGTTTTTCTGTCCGTCCGTCCACCTATCCATCTATCCATCATCCAAGTATGCATGCAAGTACGTATCATCAGTCTATCTATTTTCTCCCTCTTTCTTTCCTCCCTTCTTTATTTTATCCTCCTTGGTGAGCCACACACTGTTTTAGGTGCTGGGAACATAGCAGAGGACAAAAGAGACCAAGACCCTGCCTTCATGTAGCTGACATTCTGGTGGGAGAAGCCAGGTAATGCACAAATAGAGGAAAGAGCCAGAAAACCATCTGTAAGCGTGCATGCCACACAGACTATTAAGAACTGTCTTAATAGGCATGGAGCAGAGAGACCAGGCAGCTGAGACAGAGAGCTCCAGGAAGACCCTCTTGGGGGGTGACACGGAGGCCCCACTCTGAAGAACTGGTTAGGATGGGACAGTGCCTGGACAGAGGACAATGCTGTTTAAGGTCCCTGAGGGTCAGGCTGGGTGACTTCGATAAAGAAAATTCAGATAGAGAGGTGGAAATTCATTTGACTCCAACTTCAAGAAGGATAAAATTTTCCCTTTCACTACCTAAGGGCTCCATGTAAGTAAGGCTTGACCCCTTGCCTCTGAACACCTCTATGTCAAACCCCCTCTGCTGGGGAAATCGGGGAGCAGTGCAGTGGTGCTGCCTGCAGGGGTCAGGATGCAGGGGAGTACACTAAGAAGAGGCTACAGTTGACATGCTAATATTTCATTTTAATCTTGAGTGCCAGGTTACTCTCCAAATGAAGTGTCTCAGGCAAGGCTCTAACTTACATGAAATAAAAGAGTTTAATGCTAATTAAATATCATCTGACTACTGAAGCCATATTTATTGATGGTCTAAAAGAACATTATCGAGGTAGATGGACGGGGAATGTGTCTCTAGTAGAAATGCACCTTTGAGTCACGGGACTCTTGCAGTTCAGACTCGCTGCCCCACGCCTGCAAAGCCCAGACTTGTGGGGGTGGTGACCTTGGCGGGGGTAGAGCAATGCCATTAGTGGGCATTTGATTTAGAAGGTCTGGAGTGGAGCCTGGGCTTCCCATTTTTGAACAGACCCCAGGAAGTGTCGGTGATGCAGGCCCAGTTGCACAATGAATAGCAAGTTTAGTCAGGCCCAGCAGTGAGTCTAGAATAGACCCAAGAGGAGCAAACTCCACCCTGGCTTCTGGTGTCACAGGGGGTAAGAACAATGGGTGGGGTCTTCCACTTTACTGCTGTAGCGACCACCTCCATTTCCTCTTCCCCATCCTTCCACTGCTTTCTCTGTCTTAGCACTGTTGCAGGAGCCCCCGAGGCCAAGAGTGGTGACTCCACATGGTTATTAAGCCTTTGTGCAGGGCTGGTCCACTTTCTATCACATCTTGTCTCCAGTTGTTGATCTTCCTTCCGAGTCGCCTGACCTAGACTTTGTGTATAGCTGAAAGGCAGAGTCTCTGCTCTGCCCTCCTACTTCTGTGCCTGCAGGATTTAAAGATTCTTTCATAGGGGCCTCCCTGGTGGTGCAGGGGTTAAAATCTCAAGAGCTCTCAAATTATCGCCAACCACTGTGGCCTGAGTTTGATCCCTGGCCAAGGAGCTGACCCACATGGCTCAGCAGACCTCTCCTGTCTTGCCCGACACTCCCCTCAGCAGTGTATTTCAGTAGATCCGCTTATTCTGCTCCCTACTCTGTCTCTGATGAATCTTCTTACCCCCCTGCACCTCTGGCCTACATCCCACTTTGTTTTTTTGAAGATTTATTTGTTTATGCACATAAGAACTGAGGTACAACTCCCTGGCTGGCCTGGGTTCGAATTCATGCTGTGGTGGCTGGTGATAGCTTGATAGCACTATGTCTTTAAACCCTGCACCACCAGGGAGGCAACCTACACCCCAGTTCTTATATGCATAAATAAATAAAATAAATCTCTAAAAAAATAAAGATTCTCTCACAGTGGTGGGGAGGGGCTACATGCTTCCTGCCCCGCTGCAGAGGCTCTTGCCTGGGTCATACCTGGCTTCTGCGGCCTCAAATAGGTTGAGCTTGGCAGGTGAAGTCCTGTTCTTCCTGTCCACCCTCCAGCTTTCTCCTGGTGTAACTTCCCTTGCTGTGTCTTCCCTTTCTGCTGCTGAGCAATCTTCAAATGGCATAGAATAGCATTGCAAAAGCTCTAATGCTGGGTGGGCATTACATTCCCACTGATGGCTGAGGATGGGACCAGCTGCAACACGCGTGCCCTTGTGGTGCCTGTGGGAATGTGGGTGCCGTGTTGCTAGACCTTCGCTTTTTTGAGGGAAGTCAGAATTCTGGACTTTCCTATAGAACTCAGTTGTTGCAAATTGACAGCTCTTACACTGCCACGTGAGCCAAACTGAACACATATGTTGGGAGACCTCAAGGTGCAGATTCTGGTCCTTATAATTTTGGGGGGGGGTAGTGATCCCAAGGATCCCATGGGGAGAAGACAGTGGACTCCAAAGTGGGGTCTCTGGACTAAGTGAAGGCGAGCCACGTGGGTAGCACTTTGAGAACTCAGCCCCCCTGTAAGATGGGCTCTGATGTGGCTCTCAGGCCTCAGGAAAGCTCATCTTCTACACCAGCTTGTCTGCATCCACCTATAATTAGCATCTGAAAATTCTAAATGAACTGCCTAATCAAGTAAATTTAGCAAACTTATTGTGAAGTGTTACCAAATCGTCTCCCTCCAACTGTCCACACAGACAGCCGCACCACCTTGCCTTTGCTATTTGCAACTGAAGCTGCTTCTGTGTGCTGTCTGGCAGCCACGCAGACAGCCCATTTATGTGATCTATAATGAGTTTATTAGTGTTTCACTGCCTTGTTGCTATTAAGTTTTATCAGTTTCAGCTTCAAGAGCACAAGGTTAAATTTTCAATGGAGTTTTCGCAAAGTTTAAGTGGGATTAAGATTGTTAAAAATATGTCCAAATGGTGAAACCACGTATTTGGCTTGAAGATATAATTTCTGCCCACAAAGGATTTTGATCCCTTATAGTAGCCTTCTCCGTAGAGAGGATACATTCCGAGATCCCCAGTGGATGCCTGCAGCCTGGGAGAGCCCCGGGCCGGCATTCACTGTGGATGTCCCTTTGCACACGAACCCAGGAAGAAGTTGAGCTGATAAATGAGGCAGAGTGGGAGAGTGACAGCAAAGTTACTAGTAGAATAGAAGAAATGTAACAATATACTGTACTAAAAGTTATGTGACTATCCTCTCTCTCCTTCTCAAAATCTCTTTTCATCTGTTATATTTTGGGGTCTCGGTTGACTGTCGCGTCAAGGAGACCAGGAAAATGTGAGCCTGTGGGTCGGGAAGACTACTGTATTTGTAAATCTAACATTTTTTGGATATTCAGAATGGCAGGACCCGGCTTATATTTTCTTCTTGCAAACTAAACGTGATGGATGCATTAAATGTAGAGGCTCACACTGGCGCTGAGTCAGGCTGTCTGGCCATCTGTGATGGCAAGGCCTTGACGTCGCCATCACCGTCCCTGGTGCCTTACGAGTGGCCGTTGCTCTGACCTGGCAGATAAACGTTATAGTCACAAATCAGCCTAGAGCTCAGCTAGGATATTTCCTCCCAGTCCCGTAAGACAAGCAGTTTCCTCTATGAAAATAGGTGGGTATGTGGTTGAATAGCCCTTACCTGGGTCCCTTCTGTAATTCTTGAGCCGATTTTTAGGAGAAAACCAGTTCAGGAGTTTCTTCGGTGGTTGTAATCAGTATAAAGTGGTTCCACTTTTAGGTTAAGAGAAAAAAAAAAAACACAGTCATAGGCTGAGCTGCTATTATAGAAAGTTTATTATTATTGGTATGTAAGCTAGCTGGGGGCTTAAGCACAGAGCAGTTGGATAATTTAGCTAGCTCCTGGATCCAATTAAAAAAATCTATGTTGTGTCCACAGTGGGGGGATGGCCGGGGCTGAGAAAGCACTCCCCGTCGGTCAGGACACACCTGTGGCATTCTCGTGGTTATACACAGTTTGGGCTACAGAATGCTCTAAATCCTCTCATTACTGCCTTCTAGAAGACAGACACTTCAAGCAGTTCTCCATTTATCTGAGATTACCAGTTAAACTCGTTAAAAAGCAACTATGGCTTGTTCACTCAATTGGCTGTTGGGAAGATTTCGTGTTCTCGAGCGACGTTGTGGCTTTGATTAGTGGAGTGCTATACTTATTTTAGGGGAGACCTTTTCTAACTTAATTTATGACTCCAGCTGAATGGCGTCTGTGCGGGGGTATTACGTCTTTCCCCAACCATTGTACCTGGTGTCAATAAAGGTACATTTAGGGAAATCTGAAATAAAACTCCAGGGTGTTTTTGTTCTTTGGGGAAGCAGTGCTCCATAAACATTTTGGGCTAGAGCCAAAGCTTTCCCTGACCGTGATTGCAAATTACTGTAGTATGTATAGATTGCTGGTGAAACACCGAGGAAACCTGTATTTTATAGAATGTCACTTTTATGCACAATCCAGGCCAAAGGGAAAAAAAAAAAAAAACTAATTTAGCCAGCAGTCTTCTTTCGAATGAGGATTCTGAAAAAAATATTTACAAAAAAACAAGCTCTAAATATGGCTTTTTATTTAATCATTATTACATCAATCATCAATATCAATACTTAATAGCAACCTGATAATGTAGCCAGTAGGTGAAACAGCTATTAAAAAGTGTAAAAAAATGATTAATCAGGTGTGGGGGGTATTAATGCTCTCCAATTATTTAATGATAAGTACATATTTTTGAAAGTGTTTGTTTTTAATAATCGACTGTAATATTAGTTTGCAAAAGTGTAATTGCTTCTTAATTTTGCATCTTAGCTTCTTTGTGTCGGGTACAAAGGTAGTATATTTCTGTAGTTATTGTTTGCAGTGCTCCGTGTAAAAAATCACGTTCATTTCAAGAAGCTGTTATGGTATTGATTCTGGTAAAGACTTCCATTAACTGACCAATCTAAATCTCATAAGTGATGTCAGGATAGTTATGCATTTGCTTGGTTCAAGTATTCAGCCATTATGTTAGAATGCAGGCAGTGTCTGAATATGGCTGTTAAATTATTTCTAAATACCGAACCAGAACAGCTTAACAGTTCTGCAGTTTGAGACTGACACAAAAATGACAATCTGCCACCTCTTTGTTTTTTAAATATTAACGTTGTATTGGGATAGTATTTTTGGAGTAAAAACCTGTGGCACGAGAGGATAAGTGACATAAACAAAGGCAGCTGGGCTTCATGAAATAATGGAACAATAAGGCCCTTGCAGCCGTTCTCATCACTCCAGTATGTTAATTAGCATTCTGTTGTGGCCGCAACACTGAAAACATGTAATCTGTATTGGTGTACAGTACAGCTGTGAACACACATTCTTTTTTGTGAGTCCCTGGAGTTAGCCCTGCCATTGGCATATGCGTTTGGGCCAAAAGTCAAGCCATCACCACTAAAATAGCACACTATTGCAGCAAAATGTCATTTGTCTTTTCTTATTTTTTTCTCCCCTCAATGCCACATGCTATCCAGTGATGTAATCCAGCATCACTGCATCTGCCTCCCTGCTCTGTTTTTTGCAGGAGGGGATCTGGGGGGTTGGGGCTGGGAGAGCAGCAAGCAGGAGGATTTAACAGACATGTGGTCCCAAAGGGTCAAATTTCAAAAATCAATTCTTTCTCTGTGCGTTATTTGTCTTAAAATATTTTTAAGAAGTGCATGGATTTTTAAGTGTTATGGACTCTGGGGGAAGGGCCGGGCAGAAAAGGAATCTCAGTCAATGTTGCCCTGATTTCACATCTATCTTTCCCAGCATGACTCCAGTCCTTCGTGCACGTAATATCTCCTGGGGGTAGCATTTGTTCTTCCCATTTCAGAGCTGCAGAAACTGAGGCTCACTGTGATCCAGAGACAGAGCCTAATCACAGGGTCTTTCTGACCCCGGCCCACACAGACATCCAGGCGGGAGAGAGTGAAAACTATTGGTCATTTCGAGGAATGGGGGGCAGAGTCAGTGAACAGAGGCAGCTAGTGGAGGGGAGCAGCAGCTGGAGCCTTCAAAGGCATAACTCAGAAAGACCCCTCTAGGGTGATCCGGATGCTCCTGCGGGGTGGCAGGGCTAGGAGCTGCCCTGGTACTGGCCAGACTCAGCCCTGAGGTCTTCTGATAACAGCTTTGGAGCTGGTGGGGGGAGATGGTTTCAGCATTGTTGTCCTAGCTGCTGGACTGGGTGGCCAAATCCTGCTTGGATTTTTACCTGATAGAGTTTGGCTTGACAAGTAAAAATGGTTCTATGTCCCCTGTTCTCAAAGTATTTCTGCTTTCTTAGTGTGTGTATGTGTGACCTCCCCAGCATAGGATACACACACACACACACACACACACACACACTCATGCAGTACATTTCTCCTTGCGAAATAATTTTTGAATCAAAATTACATTTCTATTACTTTAAAGGTATAAGTTTTGATAGGGACCATCCAGTTGTAAAGACTTTTCCTACATTTCAACTTCTTTTTATTCTTCCCCATCCCCCACCATCTGATCCGACTATACCAAAAGAAATTTTTTTTTTTTTAAAGCAAGCAAACAAACAGTCAAAAAAAAAAAAAAAAATCCCACCTGGCTCTAAAGTTTCTTGCAGACTCTTTGGCAAAGCTTCTCCTTGTCTCCTTCTGAAAAGTGAGAATGAACACTTCGCTCCAGATTTTTCTTGTAACCTCAAACCTGGCTGAAAAATTACCCCTTACCCCACAAAGAAAACACAGCATCTGGGTCACCTTGCTGATCCAAGTTGAATCTAAATCTACATTTGGATTATGGAGGAATTAAGTTGTCTGGTGTTGGGTGACTTGAGCGAGTGTCCACCTGGGGTGGAGGAGGTTAAAGGTTAATAGCACTGGGTTTTTTTTCTTTTAAATTCCAGCAGAACACAATTCTTCCCTACTTGCCAGACCCTCATCTTGGGCCCCATGTCTGGTCCCATGGCCTTCTAAGAGGCCTCAGCTAGTGTCTTTCCCCAGACATTCCTGGGAGCTGGGACCGAGGTAAGGCAGGGCTTACAGGAAGATTTTAGGTCTGTCATTTCTCTTTTCCTAGAAATTCACCACCCTCCCTTCTTGGTTAATGGCTCTTTAAATATTGAAATGCTTTGAAAAACAAAACAAAATAAAATAAAACGCAGGCTGTCAAAGAGATAAGAACAACAACAACAAAAATGTTGGTATCTTTTAGAATTTGTCTTCCTAGTGGTAAAAGTATATAATTAATAGGAGAATTTTCCTCCAGATGTGGCTATACTATAATAGAGCCTTATAAAAGCTACAGAAAGAAAAATTGCTTGGAACGAAGGCGTCCTCAATGAGAGCACACCTGGGTCTGACAAAGATTGCATTTAGGGACTGCTGTGCTATCACAACGCAGAGAAAGACCAAGTCTCTGGGAGCAGCTGGAGAGAAAGCCCCGGCAAATCTGCATGCAAATAGCAGCACATTGTTAACTTAATCAGATGCTGAGGAAAAGATGTGCCAGAACCGGGAGGATGATCTACACGCATAGGAGAGCACCCAGGCTGCCATGGGCGCTGGGGCTGGGCAAGGGTGGGCCTGCAGCAAGGTGCACAGAGGCCCGGCCCCAGCCCACCCACCGGCAGCCTGCAGTCAATTTATCACATTCTGCTTGATTCACTCTTTGAAAAGATAGAAGTGATGGAGTATATTTCAATGGGGAGGAAGCTTTATTTTTTTTATGGTGATATAGGTGTGGGCATTATTTCTCCTGACTCTATAACTCCAATTAAATAATATTCCTGCTTAAATATCCAGGTACATGAAGATAAGAAATATTGCCCTGGAGTGTATAAAGACAGAGGTTTTTTTTTTTTTTTTCCTTATTTTTTATAAAAAGCTCTCTATAGATTGAAGTGCTGGGTATAAATTGTGCCTTAAGAAGAAGTGGAAGACACCTGTTATTTATATTTTATATTAATATTAATGGAAATATGTATATTTAAAATCTCCTCCATCTTTTCGTTTAGCACCATAAAAAATAAAAAGTAATACTATTTAATCACCCACAGCTTAATAGTGCCTTAGTTGTTTACTGCCATTGCACTAATTGCTCCGTACTAATGTGTTTTTCTGTGATATCCAGTAGTGCTAAGAGAACAGAGATCCATAACCAATTAAATATAGTGTTTTTTATGTTAAAAATATATCTGGTGAGGCTAGAAAGCGAACAGAAGCTGCCCTTAAGAAAGGCGCATTGGCACCGTCTCGGTGCCCACAGAAGGTGCCCGCACTCTGCCTCTTTTGCGCAGAGACAAAGGGGGTAATTTTTTGGCAAGAAAACAAACCGGAGGAAAACACAACAACAAAATGAGTGTTTCCTCCCTCTCCCCCCCCACCTGCAACTCCTCGGCCTGCTAGTCCTCTTCCTTCCAGGGAGGGAGAGCAGGATTGGGGAGGAGGGAGGTGAGGAGCTAGCCAGGCCACCCTGGCGGTGCCCGGTCAGGCGCGAGCCCCGCGGGTCGGGCGGGAGGAGCCCAGGCTGGCCCCCGGCCCGGCTGCCGCCCGCGAGCCGGAACAGCGCCCATTCACGCGCCGGCAGCCCCTGGCAGAGGGTTAATTGAGGATCATTGTTGTTGGTTCCAGAAGGAGTGAAGCGCAGGAGACCAGGGCGCGCGGGCGCGGCTCTTGGAGGGAGGAAGGTGAGGGGAAATTGGACATAATAGCATTCATAATAATTACCAAAGACGGTGGGAGTAACAAAGGAATGCGTAAGGAAGACGCCGCCTAGGCCCGGGGTGCTTTATGGCGCAATTACTATTCCGCAGCGAGACCCCCGGCGCAGAGCAGCCCGCCGCCTGCGTTCGTTGGCCGCGCGCCGAATGGTGCCAGGGCCGCCGCCGGGTGGAGCGAGCGTTGCCCCGCCGGCTCGCCGCCTGCCAGCCGGCCCGGCCCCGCCGAGCTGCCGCTCTTCACCTTGCGGAGGGGAAGATAATGAGATCAATTAGAGGCGCCGTCACCGCGCCGAGACAGCTGCTGGCGCATAGTAATCACCGGCCCGGGCTGCTGCACCAGCTCCCGCTACCTGCGCGCCAGGCCCCAGGACACCAGCACCCCAGCACCCCGCCCCCAGCACCCTTGAGGCTTCGGCCCAGCTGTGGGCTGCGCCCTCTTTGCATTCTCTGCCAGGGAGCTCACCCCTTAGACTGTGCAGCTCTCTGGAAGCCCAGGGAGCAGGAGGGTGCTTGGGCCTGAGCTTGTGAGCACTCATTGTGGGTGTCCAGGCACCCCGCGACTGTGCGCGGAATGTGTGTGCAGGTGTGCAAGTGGATGGGCTTGAATGTGCAGGTGTGTGAGATTGTGCATGAGTGTGAGCGTGAGTAGGTGAATGGGTGTGAGTGCAGAAGTGTGCCCGTGAGTGTTTGCCTCGTGTGTATGCATGGGTATGCATGATGATACGGGTGTGTTTGTGCATGTGTATAGAGCTCTCTGCACGCAGGTGAGTGTGTGCAAGTGTGTGGACTCGTGTCTGCTCAGATGACTGTGTGTGCACATGGGCCTGAGCATGCGTATTTTGTTTGTACCATGAGAGCTGGGTGTTAGTGTGAGCGGTCAGTGCGTGTAAAAAGGGAGTGTGTGTAAGAAGGGAGTGTGGGTTCATGCAAATCTGTGACCCCATGTTCCCCTCTCCCTCAGCCTCTGAGCCTTTAGTGGCTCCTGGGGCGCCCTGTTTTCATGCAGGCCGATTGAGAAAGTGCTAAGTGCCATGTGTCTGTGGCTAACCGTGGCACCCGCTGGCCATATGCTGCTATTTGTTCGTGGCGATGGCGGCCTTCCATCTCCTGACCTCCATCTGCGTGTCCTCACCCCTGTGGATTTGTCTTTGTAGGCCCTGCCCTGGTCAGCCATCTCAGAAAGGCCTGGCACTGGAGGCAATGGGGTCCTTTGATGTGAGCACGTGTGTGGCCCGCCCACTATTACTATGCACAGATCCCGAGTCTGGGAACAGCCGCCAGAGCCAGCCCAAGCCCAGGGCAGCACAGCCCCTGTCAGCTTAGCATAATCGAGCACCTACTGGATGCTCAGGGTGGGGCATTCCAATTGTCCTTAGTGCTCAGAGGGTTCTGGCCTGGACAAGTGCTCTCCTTAGGAAACACAGTGAGTGAGGCCCTGAGAGGGTAGAAAGGAGAGGTGTCATCCATAAGAAGCTGTTACGGATGACTTGGAATGGTCTTCCTTGGGGCCTTCATGTGACTCTCAGCTCAACTGTCCCTCCCTAACACTCTCCCTGCCCATGGTCCCTTTTCAGTCATGTTCTGTTTTGTGACCTCAAAGCACTTCCTGCTGAAATTGCCATCCCTCCCCGATCCTCTGATTAGATCTCCTCCTCGATGAAGCCCATGCTGTGGAGGCCTGACCTTGTTGTGTGCCCATGGCTGGCCTCAGTGCCTGAACTAGTGCTTGGCCCATGGGGGAATGGGTGTGGGCCACAGACCTTGCTGACTCTGGGGTCCTAGGCCAACCATGGCCCCAGGGCCTGCCTGTGGATTCACAGTCCAGTGGGGAAGGCCAGCACGCAGACCTTGGCCACACTCTGGCCTGGTCACAGGCCCCAAGTGGGGACTCCAGAAGGGGGTGGAGGTTCTCTGAGAGATTGTCACCGCAAGAGCTGATGTGGCCCAACACTAGGGCAAGTCGAGGGAGAAGAACAGCCTCAGATGAAGTGACATAGCTGCCAGGGGAGGGCGGGCTGGCTCGGGACCTCAGTAGCTCCCATCTCAGGTGAGGCGAGAGTCCTGGCTGACTCCTGCTTGAGCTGCATTTACCAAACTGTGTCCTCTTTGGTGCCCAACAGGCTCTTGAACACACGATCCTATAACTGCATCTTTGAGGGGCCAGGAGAAAGATCCTTGGAGGCTGACCTCAGTCCTGTCTCTAAACCTGGTGCACCCTCACACGAGGGATGTGACCTTGCTGTGACCCAAGCTTCTCGTCGCTGAGAGGGTCTGAATGCCTGCTTCTCCTCTGCCATATGGAATCGGTTATTGGTGGAGGCTTCTTAGGAAGAATTAAGTGCTTGTCAACCCTGTTGACATCCCCACCTTGACACCCCTTCCCACATCTGTCTTCTGACAGTCCTGACAGAATATTGTCACTGTCACAGGTGCTGAATCAGGGTGGCCTGATTCCTTATGAGATGGCAGGAAAATCCTGGCTACTCTTTGAGGGCCCCCTTAGATCCAGTCCCCACCCCCCAGGCTGGGGCCCTGTTTTTTCCCATCCCATTTCGGACATTGCCCAGCCTGGTTCCCTCTGCTCTGGGTAAACAATAAATGAAGTGCTGGGAGGGGGCAGCAGAGAGGAGTCTGCACAGGCAGGGACAGCTTTCCTAGGGGAAAGGAAAGAAGGAAACCTGCAGGAGCTCCCCATCCACCATCTCCTCGGGCCCCCCTGGTGGCTTCAGAGCAACCCAGCTGCCTGAGGGCCTGCCACATGGAAATGTGTGCCAGGTGTTAGGGGTACACAGATTTGGGTCCCATCTCACTGATCCTAAGTCACCTTGGAGGGTCTCTGGATCTCTGAGTCCTGGGGGTGAGGGGCTTGGAGGGTGATGACTCCAGTCCCATCCAGTGACTGGCTGGTGGGGAGGACCAGCTGGAAATAATGTGTGTGCAGTTACTTTGAAAACCGCCTATAAATATGACTTGAGATATTAAGATATTAAGACTGTTGCTTTGATTTTTCCTTCCCAAACAAACATGAGCTATTTTGAAGTTTGGTTATGCTCTTGGCTGGTACCGACATAGCAATATTGTGGAAAGTTCTGAAAAAAGCATGGCCATCCCTTTGTGGAGGTCTAGCTGGCCTGGGCTCACCTATTAAACGGCCCCTGTGGGGGACCCCAGGCCAGGACTGAGGAAGAGCCAGCCTGAGCTGTGGGCCCTGTGGTACCATCACAGTGATGGGGTCAGCCCCAATTCTGGCAAAATGGAGGCCTGGCTTCAGTCTTCTCTGTGGAACCCTCTCCAGGCTGAGCAGGTCACGGGGCGTGTTCCGCATTTTCTGTTGAGTTGATTGTTGTCTTAATGAAATGGAAGGAAGAAGGGGCAGAGATATATCATCATTGCCTGATGGTCTGGAAAGGGTGAAGGGAGAAGATTGGGGTGAGGATGAGAAAAGGGGGAATTTGCAGGGAGGTGGGGAAGTTTTGGGGAGTGTGCACAGGAGGTGCTCCGGGCTGGCTGCCAGGGTCTGGGCTGGGTGACCACAGGGAAGAGGCGCCCTGGGCTGGAGCCACATTCCATTGACACTGCATGGGAGACATGGGGGTGGGGGAATGATGCGAAATTCAACCTGGAGAAGCCCCTGCAGCTCCTGGCTGTGACTGAGCTCTCTGTGCCAGTCTCTGTGTTTGTGCTTTGCTTGCAGGCCTGATTCGTGCCCTCTGAAGTGAGGGCTGGAGGGTGCCGCTCTCTGCTTGGGAGAGCTCAGCCTCACGGGGTGAAGTGACTTGCCAAGGTCACAGAGCAGGTCAGTGGTTCAATGGAACCTTCAGAAGCGCCCCCCCCAACACCCTCCCCACGGAGGACAAGCCAGTCTGTATCTTCTGCACTGAGTGACTCCGCTGGGGTGTGGGGCTGTGCTAAAGACCCCCCAAATAGAAGTAAACACAAAAGGTAGCCCCAGGTAGGAGGGTATTCTCCGGGGAGGGCCATTTGCTAGAAACAGAGTTTTTGGCCAGTCGTCAGCCTTTTGTCCTATCTTTATGTGGCCCAATTAGGCAATTGCACCCCTAATTAGCCAGCCTAAGGCGCTACTTGTTGCTCACATAGAAATTCACACACACTTGGGCTTGAACGTTGGCAGGAAACTAGCCATTACGTGGGGAGGTGAAGTGTGAGCCTTGGAGATGGCCCACCCTGTGACGTGTGGCCTGGAACACGTCATCGCCCTAGCCAGGCCTATCCACCCCAGAGCAGTGTGGCAGCTTGGCCCTAAGCCGCTGTGAGGCCAAATGAGTCTGAATTATGAGTGGCCAAAAAGAGGTGGGACATTGAAGAGTCATAAATATTAATTTTTTTAGCACACTGTAATTCAAAAGTGACTCAACTGATTTGTTTCAAATGCACAGTTTGAGTTTTGCAGGAAAACTCAGCTCTGGCCCATGCCCTCTGACACTTGGCTTTCATGCCCTGGGGGTGTGCAGCCCCTTGAAGTGCAACTTCACCAGGGAGGGGTGAAGGGCATTTCCTAGAAGGCACATTAGGCTGCTTCTCAGGGACCTGCAGTGTATCCACCCAGATGCCTATCACGTGTCTCTACATAACTGACACCAACCACACCTTCAAACCAGGCCCTTTCTCTGGATTAGTTCGCTCCTTCTTTGCACCTGCTTTGTAGCAGGCACTGTTGAGGGCCTGGATGGTTGGCGAGGTCCTTGTTTATATGTTGGGCAGGAAGAGGGGTGAGGGGCAGAGCATATCCAACCAACAGAAAGTGGGTAATGTGCCTACTTCACACGGGGCAGGCATGGCAGGTCTCCCCGAGGAAGTGACCTTTGATGGAAACCTTCCCAGTAAGATGGAGCTGGACCCAGGCAGAGGAGTCCCTTGGGGCCTGGGTCCCAGGTGGGAGCTGGCCTGGAAGGCTGGAGAAGAAGGGGTCAGGGCCTGAGGGGTAGGAAGGAGAGAGCAGGTGAAGTTACTGGGGCGCTGCCCACAGTCACTGGCTCACTCCCAGGGCAGTGTGGAGCCTTGAAGGGGCTGGGCATGGGGATGGCATGATGTGATCTACATCAAAAACATTCTGCTGTGAGGATGACAGGGATGGTGGCAGAGCACAGGGGAGGGACAGCTGACCTGACTCTACATGAGGGCCTTTGACTCCCATCACTTGGCCCTCCATCCCCATCCAAGCATCTTTGATGTAGCAAAACATTGCTAAAGAAATTCTCATGCAGCTACTACAGGGGAAAACAGCAAATATTTTGCATTTAAGCCCATTTTTTTTAAAGATTTATTTATTTGTACAAGCACTGGGTACAGTCAGAAGCGCGGGAGGGTGAGAGAATTCACCAGAGCCAGAGCAGAGAGCAGAACAGGCAGAAGAACTGAAGTACACTGCTGAGGGGAGCAGCGGGCGGCAGGAGAGGTTTGAGTGCCATGTGGGACCCTCGCCTGGCGACCGGGGATCGAACTGGCACTGCAGAGGCTGCGGGCAGCTTTGCAACCCAGCGCTCAACCGCTGCGCCACCGGGGAGGCCCTAAGCCCTTTTGTGGAAGAGAATGAGCAGGGCAGAAGAGAATGCTTTTCATTCCCTGGCTTATATCTCATCGAATGGCCAAGTGAGACATTTTGAGTAAAATGGACCTAACTTTGTTCACATTTTGGCCGATGGACTTCCTCCCTGCCCACTGGCCACCATGTACCCCTGCACCAACCCCCGGGGACTACTCTATGCTGTCCCTGCTGGGGCCGCCCTCCCGGCCAGAAAGGAGAGTCGTTGACCAGGGAGGGGAGCTGGGCCACCAGCTCCGCGTAAGTGTGGTGCCCGTCTGGTGGTGTCTTCTTGTCTGGTTTGGTAAAGTTTCTGCCACTGCTATGATCCGGTGCTGGCCATTCATTTCCTCCCCGACATTTGGGTGGAAAATCTACTAAACAATAATAGATCAATACATTTAAATTAGAACTTTCAAAAATTCAATAATGGTATTTACAAATTAATAAAGCACTGTAAAGAAAATATCTGCACTTCTTTATTTAGGGATACAGTTAATTTTTTCATTGATTACGCATTCTGTTGGTGGATGGGATGTGGGCAGGGACTTTTTTTTCCTAAGGAGGAAGTCCTGTGTGAAGCTCGCCCTGAGTGTCAGTATTTCTGGTCCCCCAAGTGGGTCGCTAATGCATTGCTCAGCCTGGGAGCGGCGGCGAGGGAAGGAAGTGGGCCTGGCAGGTTGGGCAGAAAAGGCAGCTCAGGTGGGTGTGCCTGGGGTCACACATGGCCCAATGGCTGTGGTGGGTGGAGGCGATGGCGGCACACAAGACTCATGTCCCCTGACTTCAGAACATATGGAAGCTCACTGGGTTAAGGTACTCGGCACTGGAAATCATCATTCATCAAGCATAAATCAGGGAGCTATTCTTCTTTGTTCCAAAGCATTCCCCATGGAAAGCCGTGAAATTAACCAACTTATTCTTGTGCATCTGGAATGCAATGTAGCCCCCCAACCCCTTAAAATCAACGAGTGCCCCTCAGGTTTTCAGGACCATACCTATTGCACCAGCCAGGTAGCCCTGCCCCTTGCTTTGGCCCAGGGTTGCCCATTTGGGCAGTGGGCAGCACCTTGGAGACAGCAGGAAGCCATAGCTGCCCCTCCTGCCACTCTGCAGGCTGGACTCAGACATGTTAGCACCTGCACCTCTGGAACTCCCAGGGCACTACCTCTCACTTGCTCATCCTTTTCTTCTTTCCTTCTCTTCTTTCTTTCTTTCACTAAATACTGAATGAGCATCCATGCAGATGACGCGTGCTCTTGGGATGGGGCTTGGGATCCAGTGGGGACCAAGGTCGGGGTTTCTCATGGATATCCCATTCCACTGGGTTGCCTTACCTTATTTCTGGGGGACCTTCAGTCACAGGCATGGACCCCAACACTGGGGAGCCAAGTTGTACTTGGAGACCATGAAATCCGTGTGAAGTGTGAAGGTCAGAGGTCAATGCAATTGGGGCTGGGTGGTGGGGCCAGGATGGCACCAGAAAAGCCATGCCCCTAGTTGAAAGCAGGAGGTGGAGGAAAGGGCCCTGCAGGAGGAGGGAGGAAAGTATGGTTGAGTTTGGTGGCTGTCCAGGGACTGGGGATGGATGACCTGGTGGGGGTCATAGAGGCAATGGTGGCAGACAGGGCAAGAGTGACCTGCCTGGGGCATCATGTGCCCGGGGAGATAGTGCCACATCCAGGATGGGGGCAGACTCCTGTTGGATGCCCTGGGGGTGTTTCCCCATGAGCTGGGCAATTGTGCCATTGCCCTGGTTTTATGCTGGATTCCTCTCCTCATTATTCCTCCCCTGGTTATTCTGTTGTTTTCTTCATCAGTCTTCCCAAATCCACCACCAGCTGTGTGCCAGTTCCTAAGGTGGGGGTGATTTCTTGTCACCTGTAAGATAGTTCTACCACCTGAACTTGGCATTCAGAGTTTTCTCTGCACCGGCTCCCACTAGGCACCTTACTTTCTTACAGGCCCCACATGGCAAGCTGCCTTCTCCAGGCATGAGCACCCCCATTGCTTACCCCCATGCTGGGATCCTACTCGTCTCTCTACTGTGTTCCTTGACCTTCGTCCCGGGGACTCAGGTGTTGGGCCCAGATGCAATTCCATCCCATCAGGAGCCTCCCCAGGGTCTGCACGCAGTGTGTAGGTACTGCCTTGGATACCTTTGTGTCGCTGCTTTGTATGCCCAGCTGGGTGGAGTCGGGACCCCATCGAGCATCATGTGCTTAGTGGGACCTCGGAGGAGATGCCCACATGAGTGATCACCCCAGGTGGCTGAACTGGTAAAGGGTTCACGTGGAATGCCCTGCTGCCCCACTCCTAACTGAGATTTTGATTAAAAATGTGGCTCTACATGCTTGGTTGGCAGTTGATGTTACATCCCAGGCCTGCATGACCTGGTCCTCTCTTTCCTTCCCAACTTCATCTCACACAACATTCTCCATCCCTGCCTTTCCCCTCCTCTCTGTTCATCTTTTCTATGTCACTGAGTACTTTGCCACTCCTCAGATTCACTGCATCCTTGGATTCTCTATTCATGCTATTTCCTTGTCTGAGAAACCCAGACACTTATCTCCCCACAACCCTCCAAAACTCCTATTCATCCTTCAAGACCCAGCTTATAATATCACCTCATCAGGGAAGCCATTTCTCCCTGCTGTGGGAGAAGTCAGGCCCTCCCTCAGCTGAGCTTTCAGATCTCTGTTAATATGCCCCTCTGACCTCTTGTCTCTCCTGATGGAGCACGTCTCAGCCCACATTTGCCCACGTGCGTACCCTCAGGGCCCGGGTAGTGTGCCGGGCTCACAACCAGAGCATGAGGCACTAGGTATTTAGATTTTGGTGGAAGACACTTAGAGCTTCCTCCTGACAGTCCCTGAACACATCTGTTGTGATGGAGCAGTGACGGTGCTGGTCTGTGGGTGGGTGGTGTGTACAGCAGGGGGCTGCTTCAGGGGGCGAATCCACAGTCACACTCCAGTAACAATTTTTATGATAGCATGTTGACATCTGTGTGTTAAGATCCCAGAGAAAGGATGCCAGAGGAAGCAGCGTGCACACAGGAGCTGGTGGGTTTGATGTGAGTAAAGCATTGCCGGAGACAAAGAAAAGGTGCTGGGCCAGTCAGAGGGGGTGTTACAATTTTTCTGTTTTGCTCAAACCTACTCATAAGTGGCCCAAGCCCTACCCTCACTCATTGGCTCCAGTGCCCTGTGGTCAGGACTGCTTAGCCTCGGGATGGTACCAAAGCAAGCCCGAGAGTGAGGGGGACGTGGGAACAGGGAGGCGCTGAGTTGATGAAGCAGCCTGGTGACCTGAGAAGGTTAGGCTTGACTGGCCTAGGACGAAGTGCTGAGGTCCCCTCAGCTCCTGGCCTCGAGGCGGGTGTCGGATGTCGTCCTCTGCCTCTGCGGCTGACAGCAGAGAGGCACCCACTGCTTCTTTCCAAACCATTTAGTGCCGCTCACCACAGACATGGTTTACATCTGCTGTTGAGAGCAGAGCGATCCCAACTTGGAAGCCGTGGAGGCCGTATTTCTCCCTCAGTGACAGAAGCCATGACTCTTGGAGCTGATGACACACTCCGCATAAGGTCAAATGCTCACAGAAAGGGACATTTGTTGCCTCTGTTGCTTAATCCCTGTTTGCTAAGAAGCTGCAGACACTAATGGCTGGTGGGGTGCGCTGTCCCCACTCCCCGGGGGCCTGGCTTGAGGGCAAGCGGACACTAT
Source organism: Talpa europaea (assembly GCF_964194135.1). Taxonomy (NCBI): domain Eukaryota; kingdom Metazoa; phylum Chordata; class Mammalia; order Eulipotyphla; family Talpidae; genus Talpa; species Talpa europaea. The sequence continues at coordinate 25,615,083 of NC_140084.1, forward strand.
TCATTGCTTGCCTGGGACACTGGCCCGGAGGCCTTGAAACCCAGCCCAGAGAAGGGGTGTGGGCCCTGGGGGGCTGCGTTGGTGGGACGCCAGGCCCCAAATGGGGGGTGCTGGTCAGTACTGGGTCCCGCAGGGTCCCCTCATCTCTCACTATTTCGTGGCTCTCTGAGACCGGCAGAGCTGACGAGGCCAGGAGGTAGGTGCTGCTGTGAGGAGTCTTGGGAGGTTACCTGGGGGCGAGTCAGAGCACAAGTAGCCTCATTTGTTCAAACTGCATTAAGACACACGAAACAAGAGGCCTCCCCACCCAGGAACCTCAGGGACAGCATCCCTCTGACGCCTTGCCTAAGTTGAGTTTAAGCTCTCTGCAATTGTGGTGCTCTGCAGGGGCAGACAGGCATCCTCAGGATGCCCACCACAAGCTTTCGCAAGGGGTCCCTTGTCCCCAAGCCCATGTGCCCCACTGAGGTGGGGGTCTCCACTCCACCACATCTAGGATGCCCTGGTGGCCTCCAGCTGTGCCTTCTCACAGGTCTTGCCCTCCAGGGTCCTGTCTGAGGGTGGGCGCTGTCTCTGGCTCCTCCCGCCTCCTCCTCCCTCCATCACTCAATAGGCACCCCACCTTCACCCTGGCTGAGTCTGCTGAGATGAGTCTGAACTCTGGGGTATGTAAGTGTGTGAAGAGGGTGATGAGGGTGCTGGGGCCGGGGAGGGTGTGCTCTCCAGAGGCCGTGCTTGTCAGGCTCGTCCAGAGTAGGCTGGAGAGGCAAGTAGTTTTTCCTGGTTAGTCTAAAGTCACCAATGGGAAGACAAGACTCGTTTGTGGCTATCCCCCATATTCTAGACCTTCCGGACCATTGGGACACAGGATATGGGTGTAGTGACTACAGGGTTGTACCTCCAGGAAGCCTCCCCTGAGAAGCAGACGTGGCCCCAGCAGGGGGTCTGAGGGCTTGAAGAGCAGTGCTTTGGAGGAGGAGTGACCCCTCCCTGCCAGTCTGGACGCCCCGGGCTCTACCCAGGAGCCAGGAGACACAGACCGGGTGGGGGCTATTTCCGGCCCTCAGCAGGGCCACCCATTGGTGCCAGGCTCTCTCTTGTCCCCTGAAAAGCCTAGGGCTTGTCTTACCGCTCTGAGCAGAGGGTGACCTGTGTTGCTTTCCTCTCAAAGGGGTGTTTGGAAAGGTCCCCCAAGGAGCTGCCCTGCTCCCATGTGTGTGCAGGAAGGGCTTCCTGCGGGCAGTCACAGAGCCCCTCAGGGCCTGGGAATCATGCAGGCCTCTTGCCCCCCTAAACTCTGGCCACAACTTCCTTACAAAGAAGTTCCTTTTTGCCCAAGACTCATGTTCCCCTCTGATGTCTTTTTCTTCCTTGTCGATATGTCTCAGCCGAGAAATGTCTTCCCTGTCCAGCCCAGAAGAGCAATGATTGGTCCCCTGAAGCTGTGTTATGGTGAAATTCATCACGGCACGCTCTGCCTTTCTCACCACTGGGCGAGTTCCAGGTGGGCGGGAAGCTGGGCCATTGAAGATGCCGGCATTGGAGACTTTGGCTCCTGTCTTGGGGGAGTCTCTCCTTAGCGCCTCTGATTCACATCCTGCCCAGGGGTCCTGCTTACACACTCAGATGGTGGGGGGCTGCGGAGGGCTTCTCGAGGCCTGTCTTCCACAAGGCCTGTGGCTACTGAGTGCATTTTCCAAGTTGAGCTGTAAAAGTGTCTAGAAAAAGAGAGTCCAGCAGAATGAGACAGGAAACAAGGCTGGCAGGGTCCAGGCACCTGGCTCTGCTGGATTTTCCCTGACATTTCTTCCTCCTTCCCTGAGACTGCAGATCTAGCTTGGGGCCTTGGGGTGTGTTCTAGGAAGGACCCTCCTCCCTGCCCTGGAGGGGAACAGTATCCACCACTAAGCATTTGCTTTTGCTGGTTCACCTCTTACCAGGAGCTGAGGTTGTGTTGAACAGAAAAGTGGAGGATGCTGCTCATTTGCTGTTTTTCTTACTTTCATCATTACTTCAGCAGTCCTTAGTATACACTGGAACTTATAAAATGAAAACTGCTAAGGATTTCTCTTTGTTTTAACAAGTTCTCAGACTGAAAAGCCTCTGGTGAAAAGAAAGGCAGGCTGAGCCAGGCAGGATGAGGGCATTGAATGACCGTCTCTAAGGATCATAGTGACGGCTGGGATTTTTTTTTTAAGATTTATTATTTTTTTTTTTTTTACAAGAACCGGGGTAGAGGCCAGATGCATGGGAGGGTAAGAGGATTCACCAGAGACAGAGTGGGGAACAGAACAGGCAGACCAACGAAATACACTGCTGAGGGGAGCAGTGGGCGAGACAGGAGAGGTCTGCCTCACCATGTGGGATTCTTGCCGGCTGGCCGGGATCGAACCTGCGCTGCAGAGGCTGCAGACAGCTTCACAGTGCGGCACTCAACCGCCTGCACCACCAGGGAGGCCCCTGTATTGGTTGGGGTTTTAACCCTGGAGTTGAACTTGCCAAGGAAGAGGCCAAGGGGTTGCAGGGCAGGCCCTGGTTTTGTCCTGAAGCTGCAAATCCCCCCAGACCCGCCTGTTCTCCACTCCCTGTTCCCATCTCCCCAGCCAGGCCCATAGGAGAGAAGCCCCCTTCCGCAGCAGAGCTCAGACCTTTCCCGGGTGTATGAGGGGGCCATTGTGATTCCAAACCCACTGGGCCTGGAGTGTCCCTACAGGCCAGAGAGGACACAGGCTGATCTATGCTTTTCTGGAGGATTCTAATCAAGTCGTTGGGATATGGAAACTTTCTGTCCACCCCATAATCTAGGCTTATACTGAGCTCCTTCTCCCCCAGCACCAATGGGGGTTCTGGGCCACTTGGAGCTTCCAGCCTCATGTCAGTATAAAGACTTCCCCACGCACAAGCTTTGTAAGTGAGGTCTCCTTGGCAGACACGTCCTAGACCTGGGGCCCAGCATGCCCTTCAGCACTGGCAGCATCAATGCTTATTCACCAGGGACCAAGTAGCGACTTCAGAAGCACAGGCTGGGGGCCCAGGGATCCCCCTCAACCTCAGCCAGAAGCAGAATTCCCAGCTGCTGCCACAGGGCATACCTGGGCCAGGTAGTAGTGAGCAGGTCTGGGGTCCCACCCCCACAGCCACTCCTCTGCTGTTAATTATCCAGCAATTCTAAACACGGGACCAGGGGCTGCCCTTCCATCTGTGAGCCCAGGCACCCAAGGAAGCCCTGGCTCCCATGCTATTCCCATCGTCTTCATGTGGAAATTTGAGTTCAGACTGTAGCATGTTTCTGTGCTTCCATGTAGAGATGACAAAGCCCAGGACTGACCAGATCCGAGAAAGATTAAGAGAGAGAGAGAGAGAAAGGTAAAGACACTTGGAGGAAAAAGCAGCAGATTTTCTTATTCACTTAGAAACCAAATCTTCTGCCAAACTTTGTCTTGTTCTGATTTCAACTCTGCCGCCCTTTCCTGTCTCAGAATGTAATTGTCTCTCAAGCTGCTGGCGCTGTAACCTTAAACTTTGTAATTGTGCCCCAGGACAAATCAGTCTTAATTTAGCTGATGTGGCACATCTTATACATCCTCCATTCTCCCTGTAGCCACTACTTGGTTAAAGATTTTCCAAAAACGTGTTTGCCAGCATGCTGGTTCCAGCCCGGGGTTCAGGAGGTGGTTCAGGCTTCCTGGCTGGACAGGGGTGTCTGTCCCCACTCCGCAGTCCTGGTTGGTCTCAGCCTTGCCCTGGGTCTTGGGATTGGAGTCTTCCCTTGGGGAGCCCGAGGGCCCTGATGGGTGTCATCCAGAATTTGCAGGGAAACTAGAAGGAAACCACAAATCCGGGGAGGCGGGGAAGGTGGGGGCAGAAAGATTTTGCGGTTGAATGTGAACTACAAAGGGAGGGTGAAGCAGCCACCACAGGGATTTCATTAAGGAGACCACAGATTTAGCCTTGAGAAGTTCACACCCATGTGGAGACAGTGCAAGCCCCATTCTGAGGGCAGCAAAGAAGGGTTGGAAGGCGTGAGTGCCCCAAGCCACTGCACGCCGGTAATTACTGCGGTTGTCTGGTTACCCTGCGCCACCAGCCCCCCAACACTGTGGCTTCCGAAGGGAGCAGGGACACAGCATTTTCTGAGCCAAGCCCCTGGCTTTCTGTGTGATCTCCATTTCTCAGGGTGTCTCTGTTCTTACAAGTACATCAGATAACTGCTCTTAAGTGGGCTAAAATTAAACTCCCAAACAAAGAGTTATAAGTGCCGTTTTATTTCTAGAGATGAAAATTGCACTGGAGTAACTTCTTTATTTGACTATATTATATTACAGTAGAGGAGAGGACTGTGATACAAAATAGTAATTAACTATTTTTTCTCTGTCCTGAAAATTAGTGCATAGTCAGATCAAAATATGACAGGGTGCATGTTCATTTAATTTTTAAATTGCTTGGTAACTTCAAATAAAACTACAGCAGTGGATATATACGATTATGGGAATGTTAAACACTCTGGAATTTTGGAAACCACCTTAGTATTATGCTGTGGCACAGTATGGCAGCAGTTATTCATTCATCTGTGTATATGAGACCTACTATGTGAAGCCGTTATGGGGAAGTCATGTTTTCAAGGGAGTCATGTCAGTCCTAGGTGCTGAATGACAGGAACTATTCTGAGGATTACCATGCCTCAACTGTCATTCATTCATTCACTCACTCATTCAGTCATTCACCATGTATAGCCTGGTTCCTGCTCACATCACCATTCATGGCTTTTAGGGAGGAAGCCAGGAGAACAGCTACTATAGTAAATATGCAGAGGGGCACATGAGAAGCAAAGCAAAGACATCAGAGAAGAGGGTCCAATGCCTTCACCCCCAATGGTTTTACCAAAGACCTACTGTGTGCTGGGGAGATGACGAAGACCAGACATAGACTCGATTCCTACCTGATAGTCTGGAGGATGGACACAGATGCATCAGAAAATCATATGAAGAGGTGCAAAGTCATAAGTGTGGCAACTGCCCTAGGGATACACTCCTGTGGCTCTCAGCCTCCAGTCAAGGACGTGGACAAGGTGCCAGCTCAGCAACCTCAGTAGTAATTAGCTAGACCCAGAGCAGGATTGGTCATTCCAGGCAGCAGGAGCAGCAAGTGCAAAGGCCCTGTGGCAGAGGACCTTGGTGACTGTGAGGGCTGAAAGGCGGAAAGCAGACCTAGAGGCCGAGAGCAAGGGGGTGTGTGAGCTGGGCTGGGGGGAGCTTCTAGGCCTTGTAGACATGTCTAGGATTCTAGGCTCTGAAAAGTGATGGGTGGCTGTTAGGTGATATGAATTGTTTAAACATGTGGGTCTGTCACATGGCAGGATGGTTGTGTGGCAGTGCTTTGAAAGGGGCAGTGGTGGAGGAGATGGAGTGGTGGATGGAGATGTGAGCCACGTGTCGGGGAGAACCTCTAGTCAGAGGTGGAGCTGAGTAGGGGTCAACAGGAGGACTGGATCCCTGGAGAAGAGCCGTCCATGCACTTGAGAAAATAGGACCCCCACTCTCAGAGCAGCCAGCAGCACTGGTGACGCTTCCGGGGGTCAGTGAAATCCCATCTGCCCTTGACTTTCTACCTAATTGGAGGTCTAAGCCTTGAAGGATTTGAATTCCACCTTCTGTTCGAGAGGATTACTTATATTTCCGGAAGCCAGTCCCACCTATTGCCTACTAATCTATTATGAACCCATACAAATTGGGTAATTGTGTGTGTAAATGGGTAGTTAGGTGTCTAACTACAGATAGGGGTGTGTGTGTGGGGGGGGTATGTAATTACTAGATTTGCATTTGTAAATACTCATTTCCTTAAACAACCCTCTACCCACCCCTGCTCTGCTCCCTCCCTGCCCCCAGCACATACACTCAGGTGTGTGACTGGCTCAGTTGCATTTCTGTGTCTGCTCCGCTGCACCAGAGGGAGTTCCTTCCGCAGCACCCCTTACTGATGCCCAGTGACCCCCCCAAACTGTGCCCACCAGGGGATAGGGAGACAGCAACTTCCCTCTTCTCTGTTTTGGTGGTGATTGGCTGCTCTGCCTGTGAATGCACAGCCTGGAATCTACACTCCAGAAGTCACCTGGCCACTCCCAGGTGAACCTCCCCTTTCTGAGTGAGAATTGTTCCTTATTAGCTGCTGGTTTAGACATGGGCACTGGGTCTTATTCCACACACATCTGATTCCATCTCAGCTCTGCTACTCAGGAGCAGTACTTCCCCAGAAAAAGATTATACCGTCGCGAAGGGTTTAGTGCCTGGTGAAATTCTGTCCAAAGTGACGTTGCTATTTGCACTAATGCCCATGCTTCATGCCTTCGCACCAAATGAAGGTTCTAGTCCTGTGCCTTTTGCTGTGTCTGGAAGGGACAAACTGTAGATTAACCTTAATCGCTCCGATTTTCATGTCATCTGTGGGAAAATATTAATAAAAAACGATTTTTGAAAAAGGAACTAACATGGGACAGGTACTTTATGACTCTATAATGATACAGTCTAAAAAACCAACAAATTGTCACCTGGGGATACCGTAAAGGGAGTATCAAGTAACTCAAATGTAAGTGGCAATGTGGGTTTGTTTGTTTGTTTGTTTGTTTTTTTTTTGATCCCAGTTTGCAGCATCTATAGTAAAACAGCCAAGATGCACATTTGGGCTGGGATGGCAGGTTGTGGTTTAATGTCATAGTCCTCCTTGCAGTGGATCAGGATAAACACTGACTGTGGTTCTGCTGAGTGACCGGTGAAGAATTCATCCTACAGAAGATGTTCCGGAGTGCCCAGGCCTTGTGTCTGCTGCCCTACTGTGATTTTAGGGATCATATTTTAGCACCACACTCTTTGTTGACACTAGGCTTTGTCTCCACTGTGGGGAAACACATACCAACCGTTGTGGGCTTCTGCGTTTTGCTGAGTCTCATGTGATCACGGACCTACCTCGCTCCATTTCTGTTTAGTAGGAACTTATTATTATTATTAAAGATTTATTTATTTATGCATACAAAAGCTGGGGTACAGGGCAGAGGCATGGGGAGTGAGAGGATTCACCAGAGACAGAGTGGGGGCAGAACAGGCAGATTGACCGAAATACACTGCTGAGGGGAGCAGCGGGTGAGTCAGGAGAGGTCTGCTGAGCCATGTAGGTTGCTCCCTGGCCAGCTGGGGATTGAACTCGTGCTGCAGAGGCTGCGGACAGTTTCATAGGTTGCACCCCAACCCCTTGAGCCACCAGGGAGGCCCAGGTTTTTATTATTTTACTTAAGTTAAGGTTTGTTTGGAATACAAGACTTAGGGTACAGAGATGACTAAATTTTGCTTTCATTGTGTGTGTATTTTAATTAACACGTTTTGTTTTGAAGAACAGTTCTGGGCTCAGAACAAAACTGAGCAGAAGTACAGAGAGTTCCCATACAGAGAGAGCTCCACACTCAGCCTCCCGTGGAAATCCTGTGCCACAGCAGTGCATTTGTGACAACAGGGAACTGCCCTGACACATCATTGTCACCCAGATCACAGCTCCCTTTAGGGTGCCCCTGGGTGTGCACATTCTGTGGGCTGGATAAGCGCATCACGGCATGCACCCACCATCGCAGTGTCAGGGAGAACAGCTTCGGTGTCCTAGAAATCATCTCTGCTCTGCTGATTCCATTTTTTGTTTTTTGTGTTTTGGGTCTTTTTATTTCAATTTATTTTTTATTTTCTTACATTGTTCATTTTTGTACAGTGTTTGATTTCTCCCCTCAGGTGTAATCCCCATAATTCCCCCACCACCACAGCACCCGTGATCATCACCACAGTCCCTTATGCGCTTCCCTTCCCTGTTTTGACCCCTTTTTCCCACTCCCCTGCTATATGCCTCACATCTATGGTTTGCCTCCTAGTTTTGTCTTTTTCCTCATCCTTTGTTTCGTTTCCCTATATTCCCTCTGTAAGTGAGACTATCTGATCCTTTTCTTTTTCTTTCTGACTTGTTTCATGGAACATAATCCCTTCCAGCTCCATCCATGCTGCTGCAAATGGCATTATCTGTTTTGATCACTGAGTAGTATTCCACTGTGTATGTAGAACACAACTTGATCCGTTTATCTTTGGGGGGGCCTTTAGGTTGTTTCCATATCTTAGCTATTGTAAATAGTGCTGCAATAAACATAGGCATGCAGGTTTCCTATCAAATTAGTGCTTTTGTGTCCTTTGAGTAGATTCCTAGGGGTGCCGATTCCATTGTTTTTATTTATTTTAAAAAAAATTTATTTTTATATTCCCCATACAATTGCGACCCCCTTATTTTGACCCCAATCCCTCCTTTCCCTGCCCCCCACCCCCCATAGAGTGTCTCTGGTTCATAGTTGTTTGTTGATTTTGATTTTTACTTTCTTATAGTTATTCTTTTTCCTGGTCTCTTATTTAAGTTTTCTAGATTCCATTGTTTTTAAAAACCAATTTCTCGTTGAACAAAAACACCAGTTCACAAAATTGCCACCCTTTCCTTTAATCAGAGGGCTGCTGTGTAGCTGTGCCAGCACCAGGAGGATGATTTTGTCTATAGCGGGGCATTGGCACAGGCAGATTTCTTCCAATAAGGATCACAGGATCTGTGGTCTAGGGATCATGAAACGACCCATTTGACTTCTATTTTCCAGGTCTATTTGAAATTCTAGAAATTTGTGGTTTACTTTCATTTTTGGCTGCTTCTTCAGCTTCATCGCCTCCATCCATCTTTCACTGAGAGGCCTGAGGTGGATTGCCTGTGTCACGTGGCACCTTTTCAGGGGAGAAGATCTAGGAGCAAGGGACAGAGTCTGAGACTTGGGGAAGGGGGCGGCCTGGGTCCTGCTGTTCAAGGACTGTCTTTGAAGGGGAAGGGTTCCCTGGCCTCTGGCCTCCTGCAAACCTGCTCTTTCCTCTCTAGCTTCACACCAGACTCAGCTCCTAGTCGGTTATCTACCTCCAGGACCCTTAGGTTGAAAACCGAATGTCTATTACTTGTTGGACCTCGTTGCTTCAGGGCTTGGATAACAGAGATCAGAGCAACAGCTGTGCTTTGAGACTCGGGAAATGAGGACCGCACCGCCCTAAATCTCCTGATTTATGGACACGTGGTCTTCACAGCATCAAGTCCTGCCTTATAAAAGCATGAGATTTGCTTGGGTTCTTGTCTGTTGTGTCATACAAACCTACATGTGATAAAAATGTGTAGAGCTAAATGAGTGTAATCCAAAAAGTGTTAAACTGGAGAAATCTGAATAAACTTGGGGGTTAAAGCAATGTCACTTTCCTGGCTGTACTATCTCATGTGAGATGTCAGCCCCGGGTAAGCTGGATGCAGAGTAGGAGGGACTGGACTGGGTTGTTACAACTGCCTGTGAATCTGCAATCGCCCCAAACCAGAGAGGAACGAATTATATCGTCATTTCCATGCTACCCTTCCACTTTGGTATTCTGTGTATTTGTCACTAATCTGCCTCATTTATTAAATGTTAATTGTCCTTTGTTAATTTGGTGTCAGTACTAGACACCAAACTCAATAATAAGACCTCTGAGTAATTAGTATTAGGACTTGGAAAAGCGGGTCTGAGAATGTCTCTGAATGGAGAGAGTAGATGATTGACTCTCAACATGGATTTAAGAGCTTACAAAACAGACAGGTCTAGGGTATGAAAAAGATAAACAGAAAATAGCATATGATTAAAAATCATTTTTTAGTTTTCCTTTTAATTTTTTAAATTTTGACATGAGTATAGATTTATAGAAGTTACAAAGAGGAGGAACTCCCTGGTGGCAGAAGGGGTTAAGCATCGCACTATGAAGCAATCCGCAGCCTCTGCAGCACGAGTTCAATCCCTGGGCGGCCGGGGAGCAACCCACATGGCGAGGCAGACCTCTCCTGTCTCACCTGCTGTTCCCCCTCAGCAGTGTATTTCAGTCAGCCTGCATCTGCCAGTTCTATTCCCCGCGCTATCTCTGGTGAATCCTCTCACCCCCCCCCCCCCCCCGCATCTCTGGTCTGTGTCCCAGCTCTTGTATGCATAAATAAATAAATGTTTAAAAAAAAAAGAAGTTGCAAAAACGAGAGACCTGGAGGCCCTTCGCACAGTTTCCCCTATGGCTTGTATCCTGTGTAACCCTGGTGGAATATCAAAATAGGGAAATTAGTATTGCTGCAATACACACATAGTTCTGTGGCATTTGAACACATTTGTAGATTCTGGAACCTCCACCTTAAGATACAAAACTGTTCCTTCCCCACAAAGAGCTCCCTCATGATGTCCCTTTGTATTTCTACCCACCCTAACCAACCCCAGCAGCTGCTAATCTCTGCTCCAGCTTTATAATTTTGTTAATTTGAGAATGTTATATAAATGGAGTCATTTTGACATTGACTTTTTTTTTAAGATTTATTGTTTTATGTATTTATATATACAAGGACTGGGGTGGGGGGTTAAGAGGATTCACCAGAGACAGAGTGGGGAGAACAGACACCACCAGTAGGCTCTACTGAAATATGCTGCTGAGCAGCAGGCAAGACAGGAGAGGTCTGCTGCACCATGTGGGTCAGCTCTCTGGCCAGAGATTGAACTCATGCTGCAGTGGCTGGTGATAGCTCGATAGCGCTGAGACTTGAAACCCTATGGCACCAGGGAGGGCTGACATTGACTTATTTTGACTCAGCACACTGTCCTTGAGATCCATTCAAGTTGTTGAGTATATCAATAGTCAATTCCTTTTTGTTGCTGAGCAGTCCTCCACAGTATGGAGAGAACCACAGTTTAACTATGACGGAGCATTGTGGTTATTCCAATTCTTGGCTATCACAAGTAAAGCTGTTATGGAAAACAATGTACAGATTTTTGTATGCAAATAGGTTTTCATTTCTTTGAGATACTTTATCTTAAAGAACTCTATTAATCTTAAAGATTCTGAGCGATTGTTCAGAAAAGCAGTTGCTGCATCATATAAGTGTATGCTTCCTTTTCAAAGAGACTGCCAAACTTTGCCAGAGTGGTTGTACTGGGTCACATTTGGACCCAGCAGTACAGGAGAGACCCAGTTTCTGTGTGCCCTTGTCAGGATTTGGTATTGTCACTATTTTTTTTAAAGATTTATTTATTTATGCATGCAAGAGCTGGGGTATAGGCCAGAGATGCTGGGGGGTGAGAGGATTCACTAGAGACAGAGTGGGGAACAGATCAGGTTGATTTACTGAAATACACTGCTGAGGGGAGCAGCAGGCAAGACAGGAGAGGTCTGCCGCGCCATGTGTGTCAGCTCCCTGGCTGGGGTCAAACTCTCATTGTAGTGGCTGCAGATAGCTTCATAGTGCTGAGACTTAATCCCTTGTGCCACCAGGGAGGCCCTGCCACTGTTTTTTGGTTTTTTGTTTTTTTTTTTAATTGTTTTAGTAGGTGTGCCCTGATATACCATGGTTTTAAGTTGTATTTCCCTAGTGGCCAGTGATTTTGAACATCCTTTCCTGTCTTATTTGCCATCCATGTAATTTTTTTTTTTTTTTGTGAAATGTCTGACCATGTTTTTTACCCATTTTCTAATTATATCATTTGGTTTTTACTATCGAGTTTTGAGAGTTCCTTAGATATAGCAGCTATGAGGTCTGTAGCAGATACATGTTTTGCACATATTTTATCCCAGCCTATAGCTTGCCCTTCATCCTCTTAGCAGGAGGATGCTAGCAAAATTTTAAATTTTGATGGGCTCCCACTTTTCCCCTTATGAATTGTGCTATGTCTGAGAGCTACTAGCCAAAGCCTTAGTCCTGATGATTTCCCCTTTGTTATCTTCTAAAAGTTTTACACTTTTATGATTTACATCAAAATCTGGAATGCCTTGGGGTTAAACTTTGTATAATACATGACGTTTAGGTCAGGTTTTTCAAATTGTCTTGCTTATGGCTGTCCAGGTAGTTGAGGAAACTACTCTGAACTGCTGTCAGCCCTTTGTCATACCTGGGTTGGCCTTATTTGCTGGGGCGACTTCTGAGCTGTCTATTCTGTCCCGTCATCTATTTGCCTTGGTCTCGGAGAGTAAGAAGAGAAAGACCCTTGGGTCCAGGTTAGGCTCCCTACCTCCCAGGGGCCCTGGCCTCCATCAAGAATGGACGTGGCCCAGAAGTGGACACTGTACCCCGCTGGGGTTTGCTGTACACAGGAGTAATGTGGGGGCTCTCCACACTGCTGCTCTGCCGTGCTTTCCAAACACTGCCGGTTTTGGTCTTCCTTTCCTTGCTCACGCATGTTCTCAGATTAAAGTGGGATTTTCTAAAACAGATCTTGCTATCATGGGGTAAAAACCGTAAGTAAACAGAATTATCATAACAATTTAAATAGTAATAAAATATGTTTTTCTGTTTCTATTCAAAGAAGGGGAAAGGTAACTAGAGAAGATGAAAGGAAGATCTAGATTTGTGGGTGGTAGGTGTGTTGTGTTTTTTCCTTTCTTCTTCAGTAATAGGTACAGAGTTTTAGTAAAGGACTTCAAGGCAAAAGGAAAAAATAGCATATACTGTTATGAGGTTATTTTTATCTTTCATTTTTATGACAACTTATTTGTACTTAAGAGAATCTTTCCAAAGAGTTAGAAGCATCATTAAATAAAGACTGTGAAATGTGCAATATGGCTTATTTATTTAAATGTTAATTGGTCCAACGAACACTTCTAATTAGCTCTATATTTGCTTAGCAAAAAGTTTTACAAATTCCAATTGTGAAAAGCAGCTATTTTGAGCTGGTAAGCATGTTGCAGCCTCAGCTATGATTTTTCTATAGTTCTCAGCCCTTGAAGGCACAATTTAATTTTTCATGTATGCATACTAGCAACGGTAAACACTTGCGAGTGTAAAGAACCTTCTTTAATTAGCTGCACAACAATTAAAGGATTCACAAACTAAATTGAACCCTGTCTCGGTGCTTACTAGCTGAATTCTACCACCTGTCACAACAGCACTTTGTTCAATCTGTTATGCAAAATCATTATAGCAATATAGCGGAGGGGAAAAAAAAGAGAAAACAGCAATTATTTCTTACTTTTCTCTTGAATGGGTTATTTTGGGTTATACTGATGTCAGGTTCATTGAAGCTAACCTTTTGAAATCTGTAACAGCATAATACTTCTAAGGCAGACGCAGAATGGTTAGAATCTTTCCTCTTACCCTTTTAGGAGGAAGCAGTTCTCATCCTTAAAGTGTGGGGGACTCTGATCATTTGAAACAACCTGTTCCAACTCTCACCGCTACTTCCTATTCCCCCTTCTCCCGTGGAACCCTTGACAGGCGCCTGTGTCATAAAAGCAGGCAAACCGCTTTAAACATGAGTTTAAAGATGCTGTTTCCAAACTGCTTTCTCCCACGTCATATTATTTCACCATCCAATCACCTACTGCAAAATAAATGCATGTGTGTTAATTTCAATTTTTGGAATTTTTAAAAAATATTAAACAATTTGATTGAACTGACCCAGCCTCCTGCAGACTGGCTTGGAGGGGAGGGCTCACCCCTGTGCCGTTGCCAGAGACAAAGGCTTGATTGTACAGACCCAACCCCGCAGACTGCTTCCTGTCGTCGAGAAATAAATGTTTACATTTGGTGTTGCCATCCTCTGGCCTCTGATGGGAAGGTTGACACTCCTGTGGGCTTTTGCATACAGGAAGGGATGCTTGGCGGGCGAGGACCTCCGCTTTGAGATGTTTGCTGGCAGTTGCTTAAAATGGCACCAAGAACATATTGTTAGTCGCAGCCTCTGAAGCATATGTGATCTGGGCATTTCAGACGTTGGAGTGACTATAGACAAACAGCCAGGCTCATTCAGAGAGCCTGCATTTCCTGGTATTACACTATTTTTTAGAAGTTTCCTCTTTTACGTCACTTCATGAAAATGTGCAAAGAAACAAGGCAGCTCTTTGAAAATCCAAACTCTTCCCCCAAATATGCTGTAAGAAGGAAAGTGAGAGCCAAAGGTCAAAGGCTGAGTAAGAATGTGTTTCTCTCTTTTCCTATTTCTTAAGCAGAGAGGAAACTGTCATGTCTTGACATTGGATTTCCAGTACTGTCTTACAAGGGTCTTACAAGGTCTGCCTCCTCTTGCTGCTGAAAACCAAACTTTTGGGCTAATTCAGAGTAGCACGTGTAAATTCAAGTGAGTTATTGTCCACTTAATCCAAGTTCATGAAATGTGTGCATCTTGCAAAGTCGCAGCCCCAGAAAAATCACCACTTGCTGCCTCTGCAGCCTCATCTGCTGCTAGACTTGGCTGCAGCCCCATGGCCAGAGTCTCCCAGTTCTGGGTCTGCAGTAGGCTTGAGAAGGGGCTGCAGGTGTCTCCAGGGACACACAGTAGGCCCTTAGGGAACATCTGGCTATTAACATAACTGGAATCTCCACTTGGCTGAAGAACTCATGGGAATTTAAGGGTGAATTCAAGCAGCTTAATCCGTTCAGCCTTTCCCTCCACTGACCCAGGCTTTCTTTTCCCTCTGCTGCTCATTTAAAATCTCTTTACCACAATGTATTATTTGTTCTTTCCCATGTTTCTTGCAGCTAGTCCTGCAAGACAAGTGGCACTTGGAATGACCTTCAGGCCAGCATGGCCTTAAGGGTGACCTGCTTACTAAGTGCACAGACCTGGATCTGGGCATGCAGGAGGCTGCTTTGTCCTCCAGGGGCTTCCAGTCTGATTGGGGAAACTGGACACCCTGACGCAATGTGGAGACAAGCCCAGGTATCAGTCCTCACCTGTGGCCAGCCTGGGTAGGGGAAGATATTAATTTCCGCTCTGTTGTTACAGAATGTTCCGCTTCCTCAGCTGCAGATTGGGGTAGAGATGGCCTAGCAGGCACATGCCTGGTGTGTAGAGTTAGTTTCATGGTATGAGTCACCAGATGTGACTGAGGCACCTACCTGCCTCAGTTTCCCTAACTGTAAATGGGTATGATATTAGTAATTACCTTAAAGATTTGCTGTGAGAAATAAGTGAGGACTCAGACCAGTATTAAGTCCCATGGAGTGTTTGTTACCCTGTTGCTGCTCCCATTACTCTCATCCTCACTGCTGCTCCTGAGCTTATGGTTCTCTGGATATGGGGGCGTCTAAGGTCACAGGACTGAAAGAAGCCTCATGAAGCCATGTCCCAGCTCCTGGCTTTAGACTTCACAAGTCTGATGAATCTGCAGAGTTGTGCCTTCCAGGGAAAGCACCAGACCATTCAAGGCTGCCCTGCTCTCCTTGGCCTCTTGCCAACCTTCCCCTTGGAATCTGCTCATGGGTGTGGTGTTCTAGTCTAGATGGCAGATTTTCACCCAAAGCATGCTTCCTGCCTACTGGAAATTGGCACTGCTCATCTCAGGATGCGTGGATGCCCTCAAGGAAGGAAAAGTTCAGTCAGATACCTGGAGAATTTGTCAGAGTCAGCAGTCATTGAGCTTTGGCTACCTGAGAAATGTGGGAAGTATAGGCCCCATGGGAGCAGCACAACATATGAACTTATAACTTCCTGGAGGTGCCCAGGAAAGGGACAACTGGTCAACTTCCCTGAGTGCTGCGAGACCAACAGCCCAGGGAGGGAGAGGGGAAGGCCGGAGAGTCTCCTGTGGTTATGGGATCAGGGAGGCGATGCCACGGTCATAAGTCATAATTGGGCTGCTAAGGAATGGATGCCATAGAAAGGCATTTTCTTTGAAATCCACAGCCCTTTGCTCCCAGGCCAGGACCCAGCAGAATGATGCAGGAAAGCTCTGCACTTGGGGGAGGAGAATTTCTAGGCCTACAAATACTTGAGACTGTGGAAGTGCCTATTTTTAGCTCTGAGCATTGAGGACATTTGGATTGTTTGGTGATGGGATCATCTCCTAGCTCTGTTTCCACACTGAGAAACTGCTATCAGTCCTGCTTTTGAGGATTGAGTGATGTGCCAGTTCAGCGCCCGGCACAGTGGCCCTTGGTAGATGTGCGTTGAGTGATTACATGATGGTCTCCAGTGAACCAACTTTCTGTAGTCAATGTGCTCATTTAAACCAGGGATGACAGCAACATGTTGGTGTTTCCCCATAAACTGTCATCATGCACAAATGCCTGATGGTGATAAGTCTTGAAAAACTGTGCCTCCAAAATGATCTAGAAGTTATGCAGGTCAAGAGGAGCTTGACTGAGCAGGAAGAGTGACTTCCAGCTCCCTGACAGATGTCAGGCCCTGCCTGTTACCTGTACGAAAAAGAGCTTGGCTTTTGCAGGAGTTACTGTCTCTCTGGGGCCTGTCACTTACAACCTAGAACACAGCAGGTGGCTGGATTAAGGGAACCAGCAGACAACTGAGCTCCACTCCTGCTGGCCTGATGTGTCCTATGTGACCAACAGATGACTCGGTGGCGATAAACACTAAAAAGTCTGCTGAGGATGTTTCTTTCCATTTCTGCTTCACTAATTTTTTTTTCTTAACCATTACATGTGAGTTTATTTTGAAGACTTAGAAAATAGAGATGAACAGCAAGAAAGAAATGGAAATTCCTTAGTGATCAGCAAGGTTGACTCTGCTGTGTCTCCTTCCAGACTCTGTGCACGTGTTTTCTTTTGTTGTTATGGATAAAGTGGGACTGTACTTTACACGCCATTTTATAATCTGAGACTTAATATATTCTTCGGCACCCTTTTTGATGATGCAGAAGTGATTGCATAGCTCTATTGTGATTTATTTAATTGAGTTTTAGAGTTGGGGTTTGGATGGTTTCTGGTTTTCTTTTTGATGTAGGAACCAGATTCCTTGTCTTTGGCTCGTAGAGAGTAACTGGATTCTTTTTTGGTGAAGGAAACCATTGCATTTGTCTGGAAGAGGTGGAAGAGGATATCTACCTGGGCAGACTCATCACCAGCCCTGCTGGGGGTCTCAGTTGCATGTCTTTGGGTCAGAGGTGGGGGATATGAGAAATGTAGATGGGTGCCTTTATTCTGTGGGTGGCGTATGTGCATGTGCACAGAGGTGGAAAGGAAGTAACATTTGTTCTCCATGCTTGGTTTCTGTGAGTGAATCCAAAGTATACAGACCCAGGGGAAGAAGGTGAAATACCTAGGTGCTGTACCTACTGCGATGGCCTCTCAAGATCTTTACTGGCCCTACTCTCTGGGTGTCCCCACATAGGTGTCAAATATTCTGCTGCCATTTTGATGCCTGGTATCCAGTCACAGAGTGTGACCGTAGGAGCAAATACTTCCCTTCTCTGCTACCCTCCATTCCCATTCCAACATGTCTCCATCCTTTTAACTTCTGCCCTCCAGGTTCTCTGTCTTTATTCCTTCTGCAGGCTGTGGCCTTTTCTCTAGGAATTAAAAAAGTAATCACAATCTTCTAATGCTACTAAAATTTTCCTGACTTCTCATGAAAGCTGTGAGCTGCTTTCTCCTCTGCCAGTTTCAGCAGCTGAGAGGGATATTGGTGAGGGTGGAGGAAGGATGAGGAAGAAGAGCATTAAATGATCTCACATCTGAATTACAATTTGCCATTAATTAATCTCCATTCATCCATCCATCCATCCATCCATCCATCCATCCATCCATCCATCCATCCATCCATCCTTCTCTGGTATCTAGCATGATGTCTGGTGTCTAGTTGCTCAGTAAAATGTGTTGAATGAACAAACATAAAATCAAAGGTTTTGAACTTAGAGGGTTTATTTTCTGTCAGAGGCCTGTAATAGATCTGTATGAGATCCATATCATTCCTGCCGGTATAACTTCCAGACCTTGTTTTGCTGAAAGGGCATCTCAAGACCTCCTAAGCTTGCAGAGCTCTATTTTCTAATGTATTCATCCTTGAGAAACATCCTGCCTAATTTTCTCCATCTGAATCCCTGGTGTCCCCACCCTAGTTTCACCTGCCTTGACAGTAGGCAAGGAAGAAGGGCAATCTAGTTGCCCTTTTATAAATGACACTTTGATGAATATCATTTTAGCTAAATCTTTGCACACATTCTTAATTATTTCCTTGGTTTTAATTGCTAGATATGGAATTGTGGGGTTAAAGGAAATGCAGATTTAAAGATATTCATATCTGTTGCCAAATTGTCCTCCCCATCAAGTTATGTTATGTCAAATCATTACCTCCCCCAAACAGACATGAAAATGGTGCTTCTTTCTTTATATTCTACCCATACTGAGTATTGTTTGACAAAGTTCAACTTGATATGCAAAGTGTCTCATTTGATTTTTCATTTTTAAACTTAATGTATACATGTGCTTGTTTTTTGCAGTTATATATATGTGTGTGTGTGTCTGTATCTTTAATGTTACTTATACATATCTTTAATGTAATGTTCATCATTTTTCTTTGTTGAATTTTCTGTTTATGCCCTCTGTGTGGTTTCTGTTTTGAGTATCTGAATTTTTCTTTTGAATTGTAGGATCTCTTCATAAATCAAAGATATTAACCCTTTGTCTTTTACACATCTTGTAATTGTGTCTCCTAAGTTCCTCTCTTGCCTTTTAATTTTGTACATGGTGTTTTCTAATGAGATAAAGGGATTTAAGTGATCAAATCATTTAATCTATTCTTTTGCTGTCTTTGGTGTCATGCTTTGAAAATAATTTCCTATCCCACTATTATATTAATATAGTCCTAAATTCACCTTCTCATGTATTTATAGTTTGGGTTTTTAATATAAACCTTTAATCCAGCAAGTGCTTATTTTGATGTATATTATTAGGGTAAAATACTATATACATGAATTATATACATGTATACATACTCAAGATTTGCTGTTATGAATGAGATTTTAAAATTGAATTGATATAAAGAGCATGTAGAATATGTATAGGAAAACTTTTTAAAAAGTTTTAAAAAATCACACCAGAGAAATATAGAATGAAAAGTGAAAGTCTTATTTAATCTCTTACTTCTCCCACTCTATTTCTCAGAGGTAATGGTTATCAGTGGATTGCTATATATATGTATGTACATAAATATAAAGTTCTTTTTTCTTTTTTACAAATGTAGGAATATCCTATTTGTACTCATTTGCCACTAGCATTTATACATTTAAGAATATAGAGATCTATTTAATTCTCTTTGACAAAATTTTGTGACATGACTATGCCATAACTTAGCAAATGATCATCCTTCTTCTCCAATTAGAAAAATGCTGCAGTAAACATTTTGGAACATACATGTGTGAGTACTTTTTATAAATAGATACCTACAAGTGTGTATGTTAGGTTGAAGAGTATTCATGTTTAAAACTTCACAGCTATTGCTGAATTGCTTCTCAAAGCAATCTGAAAAAGCATTTTTACATTTCTGCAGATAGTGTGAGAGAGTAGTTAATCTCTCACACCTTTGCCAGCAGTGTGTAAATAAAGATCTACCTTTTGGCAATCTGATGCACCGAGATATTAAATCTTACATGACTTTCCCTTAGCATTTTCATAAATGTAAACTTTCCATTTATATGACTTCTTTTAAAAATATTCTTTTTATATATTTGTATTCTTTTTATATATTTATATATTTTATCTTATTTGTTCTTTGCCTTAATGATATAAAGGAGCTCTTTATATATCAATATTCATAGTTTGTGTGTGTGTGCATTACAGAAAACTTAAAAAATATTTTATCTCTTGATGATGGCATTTTAATCCTCATTACTAATGATTATGAAAATAATTCTGCATTTTTATCAAGGACTTTTGAGTTTTAAAAATATTTTTTATGAAGTATTTCATTTAAGGTTTTTGACTATATGATGACTTACTGTTCCAAAATATATACTGATTAGTCATTATATATCTGAGTCATCACTATAATGAAAACCATATGTTTGGAGTTCTTTCTTTTTTTTTTTTAAAGATTTATTTATTTATTTATACAAGCACTGGGTACAGTCAGAAGTGCGGGAGGGTGAGAGAGAATTCACCAGAGCCAGAGCGGGGAGAAGAACAGGCAAACTGACGAAGTACACTGCTGAGGGGAGCAGCGGGCATGGCAGGAGAGGTCTGTGCACCATGTGGGACCCTCACCGGCAGCCAGGAATCGAACCAGAGCTGCAGAGGCTGCGGGCAGCTTTGCAGCCCAGCACTCAACTGCTGCGCCACCAGGGAGGCCCTGTTTGGAGTTCTTTCTATCTGGCCCACTGAATTATTTATTTAGGCCTGGGTACTATCATCCTATTTCAGTTGCAATAGTTTTACTGCATTTGAACTTGATAGTTTGCATACACTCTTATCTGCCATCCTTAAAATTTACTAGGCACTTACCACATTTTAAAAAGCTGAATTTAGACTCCTTGTGTTTGATAGATGACCCTATCAGCAATTTGATGTGGATTTACAGATCAATTTCATGAAAAATTACCTATTTGCAATAGCATCTTTCCATCCATGAACATGGTATATCTCTTCATTTATTCAGGTTTTATTTTATGCCCTTCTTAAAGTTTTGTGCTTTATTCCATAAAGATCTTGCCTATTTCTTACTATATTTTTGAATGGTAAATGTTTCCTCTGATAATTTATAATTGACTGACCCTATAAGAAAACATATTATCAGTATATTGATTTTATCTTTGATATATTTTTGCACATTTAATAGTACCAGCAGTTTTGTACTTTATTTTCTGGATTTTTGAAGTACAATCATTTCCAGTGACTAATTAGTGACAGTTCTATGTGTTCTTTTGTCAATAATTGTATTGCAGCTTTTCTTTTCTCTTTTAAAGAATTGTTTGCATTGGCTAAGACCTCCAGGATAGTGTCTTATTGCTACCATCAATAGAAATACTTCCAATATTTTACTGTCATACATGTGTGATGTAGGATTTTTTTCCCCTATAAATTAGGAAGGAACACTGTGTTTTACCAAGTGCTTTTGGGACATTGTTTATGTAAACACTGCTTAATAGTAATAATAGTACTACTTTCTCCTTCTCCCCTTCCTTCGTCTGCTTTATCTCTTTTCTTCTATGCTATACTTAGTAGCTTATCCAAGTGTCAGAGAATAAAATGGGGACTTTTCTGTGGTCTGGTACAGTTTATAAACAGATAATCTGTTCCTTGAAGGCCTTAGTAAACCATGAACATAAAATGAACCTTTTAAAAAATATGTGTTCATTATCTTTTAAATTTCTTCTATGGTTATTCTTTTATTCAGGTGTTTCATTTATCAAGTCATAACTAATCACTTTTATATTGGTAACTATTAATTTTAATATAGATTTTCCAGACTTAATTTTTGTTCTATTATATATTTTTTTCTTTTTATAGAAGAATGGGGGAGTAGGCCAGAGGTGTGGGGAGTGAGAGGATTCAGCAGAGACAGAGTGGGGAGCAGAACAGGCTGATCCACTGAAATACACTGCTAAGGGGAGCAGCAGGTGAGACAGAAGTCTGCTGCACCAAGTGGGCAGCTCCTTGGCCAGGGATTGAACTCAGGCCGCAGTGGTGATAGCACTGAGACTTAACCCCTAGGCCACCAGGGAGGTCCTGTTCTGTTATAATTTTAATGTCTTCTTTGTATCTGATTTGTTTTCCTCCCCTGATCCTGATATTGTTTGTTTGTATTTTCTCTCTTTATTCTCTCTTCATTTATTTATTCTCTCTTTATTTCTCTCATATTGCCAAGTTTCTTTTGTTGTTCTTTACAGAAAACCAGCTTCGTTCTTTCCCATGCTCCCCTTTGGCAGTCAGGAGGAGGAGGAGGGTGTTCTACATAATTAATTTCTGCTGTTATTTTTATTAATTGCTTTCTTCAACTTTCCTTGTGTTTATTTTTTACTTTTTTTTCACCCAATTTCTTGTATTGAAGGCTTAGTTCACTCCTTTTTGCTTTCTATTCATTACAGTTAAGATTATAAAATTCCTTTTTCATACTGTTTTAGACATTTTCCAGAAATTATTTTGCTATTATTTTGTTTTTCCTCTTAATTTGAATATGTAGTTAATGTTTTAGAACCTTACTGAGGTATTTGTGTGTGTGTAGTCTCATGCACTTAACATTTTTAAAGTGCTGCATGGGTGTTGGTGAAAATTTCATACATTCTGTTGGGTATGGAGTTCTGCCACTCAGTTCTTATTTTAATTTATTTTTAAATGTATTTTTCCTTGTGAATATTGAAGAAGAATTAATATTATTTCCCTTGATAGATTTGTTAGTTTTCATTATGTAATTCTAGTTTTAGCATTATTAAAAGTTTTGTTTTTAAGTGCCAAAAACCTATTACTTCTCCATGAAGTTTTTTTTAATATATCATACTCTTCTCTGGATATAAAATCCCCCTTTACCTATCTAATTTGTTTGCCTTAAATTACATTTTTTTTCTGATATAGTACTGCAATACTTTTATTTTTTTAGCTTTGTTTCATAAATGTCTTTTCCGTCCTAATATTTTCAACCTTCATGTATAAACTCGTTCTTAAATAAAGATTATAAAACTGAGTAATCATGGGCGTATATTTAGCCTAATTTAATATCTGATATTCTCTTTCTTTTACACATAATTTTAGCCCATTCACATGTATTTGCTGACATGTTTGGTTTTATTCCTGCTATCTTATTTATGCTATCTGTTTACCAAGTTATATCAAGTTTTATTTATTCCTTTCTCCATTTTATTGTATGGATCAAATTATTTTTGTTCCAAATATTTTCTCCTTACTGATTTAGAAATTATATATCTGGGATAATCATATAGTGGTAACACTTAATTTCTAACAAGTATATTTAAATGTATGTGTATGTGTGTGTGTGTGTCTCTGTGTGTGTCTACATGTGTATCTTTTTGTGTGTCTGTGTATGTGTCTCTGTGTATGTGTATGTGTGTCTCTGTGTGTCTGTGTGTATGTTAAGCATCCATATCCTCCCTTTAACCAGATAAGAATTTTAGCATACTTTCACTTTCATGTTATCTGTCACCCTTATCGATACCCACCCCCTTTTCTATTCCTTTCATGTTAAAATGATTTGTACTTTAAATTACAGATGTAAAAAAAATTTATGCACTTTACATTATTTAGATTTTAATATAAATTTTAGCTGACATTTGGTTCATCCCTGTTTTTATATTTTTTGTTTCCTCCACTAGTTAGTTCAGATAGAATCTACATCTTCTTGTGTCTGAAAATGTTTTTACCTTGCACTTGACGATATGTATAGAAGCCCAATATCCCTTGGTTATTTTGAGATTCCCCCAGTGCTGTGGATGAGAAGTCTGATGACAAACCTATTCTCGTTCCTTTGTGGGCAAACTGCTTGCTTGCTTCCTCCTGCCCTTTCTCCCTTCTTTCTTTCCTTTCTTTTTTAAACAAGATTTCTTCTTCTAAAGCTTAGATGTTTTTGTGACAGTATGTGGACTTTTTGTTCAGCAGTGTTCCCAGTACTTGAGGGATTCTTTCAAACTTAACCTTTTTATTTTTTCAGTCTATAGATATTTCCTTTTCTGCTATCATCATTTGCAGCCGCCACCACCACTATGTTATTATCATTATAATTTCTTAACCATTTATTGGTTTATTTTCTTTTCCAAACTACTGTAGGTAGAAATTAGACTTTGTGGGTTATACCTCCGTGCCTCTTAATTTTCTTTCCACTTCATTTTTGTGGGTGTGCTGCTTTCAATATTATCTTCCTTGTTAGAAATATGCCTGGACCATGTCTACTCAGTTTTTCATATCTTCAGTTAGTTTTTTAAAATATGTGCAATCAAGATGTGAATTTCCAGCACCTATAAAAATGTTTCTTCTCTGGCTGCTCTGTTTCCAAATTATTCTTTCTAAAGATACTAGTTAGAGTTTTCAATGAAATTGTTCCTGTTCTTGAAATTACCTTTGTTTGTTCTGAGTTCATCTTGGTTCTTCTTTCTTGTGTGTTTAACTTCACTCACATGTTAAGTGAGATTTTTTTTGTCACTCACCTTTATGAGAAGAGGACTGATGCTTAGTGCAGACAGTTGGTAGATCCTTCCTCCATGGTTTTGTAGGTCTGTGATGCCACAGGCTTCTCTCTGGAGTGGAAGGGATGCTTACTGACTCCCTTCAGTACTGCCAGACTTCACCTTGGGGTAAACACTGGGGTACATGCAGGCTGGGACTCGCTGCTCTCTTCCCAACCCCTCCTCTGCCTCATGGCCAAGAGAATGGGCAGGAAGCGCAGGGCCTCTGTCTCTTAGCAGGATGCCTTCCTATTCTCTTTTGTGCTCTACTGGCAATGACTTTAAACCCTTCTCTGCTTTTTTTCAAGCCCTTGCCCTCAGTCTAGGACAGTATTTAGGTGAGGAGTTTCGTGCTCTTAGGGTATTATTTAGTGCTTGACCTTGCAATTAGGCTGTCTTCTCCCCTTGGATTCACACTCTAAGTACTAAGTTCCTCTGGATCAACGTGTTCTTTCAGTCCATTTCCCCTGAGAATATCTGATGCTGTGCTCTTAGTCTACTCCTAGCAATATGATTCCATTATTTTCTGTCTTCTAGGAATACTTCAAAATTTCTGGCATGCTGACATCCCCTTTCTTGTTTTCTGATACCGTTAGGGAATGACCTTTATGAAAGAGCATCTTTGATGCCATTTCCAGATTTGGGGTGGCAGAGAAGGGGTATAGATGTGAAACCATGCAGTCCTGGGGGATGTCACTGTTGGTCCTCACCTATGCACTTACAATTGCAAGACATTGCACTGCAAGACTCAAACACAGAGTGTAACAATAACAGGGCTTATTTATTTAACAAACACTGGGAAAATTGGGATAAAGGAAGTGTTCCTAAGGCCACAGATGGCTCTGCGGCCTAACCCAGATAGCATGCACAGTGTCCCGTAGTCAAAACTAAAAGCTGGGCCTCCCCTGGTGGCACAGTGGTTGAGCGCTGGGCTGCGAAGCTGCCTGCAGCCTCTGCAGCGCCAGTTTGATCCCCGGCCGTAGGTGAGGGTCCTACATGGCGCGCAGACCTCTCCTGCTGTGCCCTCTGCTCCCCTCAGTAGTGTATTTCATCGGTCTGACTGTTCTGTTCCCCGCTCTGGCTCTGGTGAATTCTCTTACCCACCCGCACTTCTGACTATACCCAGTGCTTGTATAAATAAATAAATAAATCTTTAAAAAAAAAAAAAAAACTCAACTAAAAGCTGCTTGTTGATGGTGGTGTTTGCCCTCTGATGAGGGCCTGGAGCTGGGGGCACATGGATAAGTGGTGGACCAGGACCGAGCTCACGGTGGCTGAGGCAGCACTGCAGCAGCCCTCTGGAGGCTGGCCTGGGCAGTGCCACAGGCAACAGCACAGGAGACAGCTCCAGAGGTGGAGGGGCACAGGACAGTGGCACTGGTCAGCAGGCAATGTGGATAATCAGGCAGTGGAGACATCCCTTAGAGGCACCAGGCACAGGCCTATGGTACTGTGCAGGAGGCAGAGGTGGCCAGCCAGCAGTTCCAGAGGATCAGAAGCAAAGGTCTTCCCAGGCGAGAGTCTCAAGCCAGTCTTCAAAGAGAGATCCGAGCAAGAGTGATTGAATTCATCTGCTGTCCTGGCTTTTTATGGCTTTAGGGTCCATGGATTTCAAGCCTGATTGGTGCGTTTTCAAAACTGGCACTGTTTTCAGAACTCGATTGGCGCTGGTGCGGCTTCAGTCCTGATTGGCATGCTTTCAAAACGGACGCGTTTCAAGGCCTAATCAGCACCAGCGGGGGTTCAAACCTGACCTGCACAGAGCTCTGCCATCTGGTGCCAGGTGTGGCGAGGGCACAGGGGAGCTGGCTTGCTGTGTGTCACTACGAAACCGGGTCCTGCCCAACCCCTCTGCAGATGCGCCCTGTTTGATGCTCCAGGGCAATTCAATGCAGATTTTATTTATGTTTTGACTCTTTATGTTTTAATATTCAGTGGCATTTTCTATGTGAGCAAACATCATTGAAAATTAACCCTAAGTTTTGATTATTTCCAAGACTTGTAGTTCTTATTTAATTTTTTTTTTTTTTTTTTTTGCAAGTTGCATTGGCTAGAACTTCCAGAATATTTTAGAATTGTGGTGACAGGCCCTCTTCCTTCCTTAGTTTGTTTTTAACTTTCGTGAAAATTCTCCTAGTGTTTTACCAGAAAGCAAGATTTGGGGCTGCATTGAGATAGATATTTCAGTGCTTTTATTTTTGTATTTTCACACACTGAGAATGAGAGATGACCACCTAAGTTTATTAGAAGACTTTTTGGCATTCATCAAAATGATCACATGGATGTTGTTCTCTGGCCTATTATAATAGATTTCTGAACATGTGTCAGCATTTCTGAACTCTATGAGGATTTCCTGGGGATGACCTGTTCTAAAATAAAGGAGCCATCCTTGACATGCTCACTATGTAGGTTCTGCTATGGAGAAGATGATTTTCCCAGGTGAGGTGCCTTCATTTATTCACTTTGTGTTAGGAGTGGAGCAGGGAGAGAGGAAATTAACTTGATGCCCTTTATTCCTTTGGATTTAAATGGTACACACTTAGTGATTGTTGGATGTAATGGAACTATTTATTTGGTCTTCCAGGGCTTGTTGTTAAAAAATACCCAAATATCTCAGGAGAAAAAATACTGTGTCCACTTCCTTATAAGAATGCATCTGTATTTGTTCACTTCAGTTATATTTTGGAACACCTACTGTGTCCTAGATGCTCTGCCTAGGGATTGGCAAAGATGGGGCATAGGTTGTTCCTCTGAAGTGGGAGGTGATGTGGGGTTGAAAGCATTTTCTGTGATAATGGACCAACTCAGAACAAACTGTTTCCTTCATACAACCATTGCAAAAGCTCCACTTCCAATAATCACATTTTAATCAACATCATGCAAATAAAACATTCATTAATTTTAAAACAAAACCTTATTGTCATTCAAAAATTCCATTCCAACCTAAATTATATATATGGCCATTTACCCAAAATTAAGGAAAAGAAGGTATTGAAGATTGATCTGTACTGGCTTTTCTTTCATTTTTAATATTGTTCTTCAAAAATAACCTTTTAATTTTATGATGAAAGAAATGATGCATGCTCATGAAATAATTTGGAAAATACACAATAGAATTCAGAAGGCATTTAATCCCACCCCTTGGAGATAATAGTTTGCTAACATATTTCCTTTTATTGTTTTCTATAAATATATATTTTTCTTTTCTAGAATTGGAATTCAGACTGTAATTATAGCTTTATGTTTCACTTAAAATGACATCATGAACATTTTCCTGTCCTCTGGACTATCTTTTGTGTGTGCGTGTGTGTGTGTGTGTGTGTGTGTGTGTGTGTGTGTGTAAGACCTGGGGTGTAGGCCAGAGGTGTAAGGGTGGGGGGTGAGAGGATTCACCAGAGACAGAGTGGGGAGCAGAACAGGTGGATCTACTGAAACACACTGCTGAGGGGAGCAGAGGGTGAGACAGGAGAGGTCTGCTGTGCCACGTGGGTCAGCTCCCTGGCCAGGGATCGAACTAAGGCGGTAGTGGTGATAGCACTGAGACGTAACCCTAGGCTGCTGGAGAGGCCCTGAAATATCTTTGGAGAACATGATTTTGCAGCATAGTATCTATAGCAGCATTCATTTAACCATCCCCACCTCTGGACATTTAGGTCACTGTTGTTATCATAAGTATTTCAGCATAGTTTCGTCTTTGTCTCTGATAACATCCTAGGTTTGTCCTAGGAGTAGAAAACTGAGTCACAGTTTATAATTATTTTTGTGACTTTTGATACCGAATGCCAAAGTGGTTTCAGAAATATGGTACCAATTTACATTCTTTTAAACAATACATAAGACTGTCTCTTATCTGTTTTATAGGTATTGAAGGATAGATGTTTCTGCTATTTAGATGAGGATTCTGGGGCCTCCCTGGTGGCCTAGGGGTTAAGTCTCAGCGTTATCACCACTGCAGCCTGAGTTCCATCTCCAGCCAAGGAGGTGACCCACGTGGCGCAACAGACCTCTCCTGTCTCCCCAGTGCTCCCCACAGCAGTGTATTTCAGTCAGTCTGCCTGTCGTGTTCCCCACTCTGTCTCTGGTGAATCCTCTCAGCCCCTGCACCTCTGGCCTGTACCCCAGTTCTTGTATGCATACATAAATAATTTTTTTAAAAAAATTGGATGGGGGTTCCACCTAAGAGGACAAGGGAAAGCGGGCTTTGGTGGTCCTGAGCAAGATTTACGCTGGCAGTGAAGGGAGCAGCAGGGAGAGAACTTTGTGCATGGCGGGAGGGCCTGGGGAAGGAGCTGGTTGGCCTGGGCCCGAGATAGGCTGTGTGCTCCCTGCCCTAATGGGCTCACATCTGGGGAGGCTTCAGCATGTGGCTGCGCTCACTATTGCTCACACAATCCAAGCAGGACTCCCAACGTGTCCTCTGCTCCTCAGTGTCCTTACCAGGCACGAGAAGCCATCAGTGGCCCAGGGAGCTCAGTGAAGAGGAAAGCAAGTGGAGCAGAGAGAAGGGACAGGCTTCTCACAAGGTGCTTTTCTGGAGGCTGGAGCAGAGGCCAGACTGTGAGGGGTGACCCTGACATGAGTCACGGCCTGGTGCTTGCAGGAGCTGGGCACCCAGGGTGCTGGGCGGCTGCGGCCCGGCCTGCATGTGACACTCCCAGGGATGTCACGGGGAACTGCTTTTGAGTGGCTGAGAACAGAATCTGGCTTAATGCTTTTAACAAGTTAATGTTTGTGCTCATGGGCTCTGTGCACATTTAAGAATTAATTAAATCCTTTAAGGAAGTCATTTATGTTTGAGACCAAAGAAGACACTCAGGGGCCAAAACCCCCCCAAAGAAGAAAGGCCAATCACAGCTCTTCTGCCTTGGCAGGCCCCGCAAGACTGACTTTCCTGCACCCCATCCACGGAGCACTCAGATTTCTTTAACCCATTCTTTCCAAAAGGCTCCTGGGGAGGAATGTTAAACTCGAGTTATTTTCAATTTCATCTAAGGTGTCTCTCTCCAACGCAGTTTCTTCAAAGTCTGCAATGTGGGATTCAAAATCTCTCAGCATCATCAAAGTCTTAGGAAAATATATTACTAGGAAGTGGGGCTGCTACTTGTGTGTTAATTACAACAAGCCGACTGCTGCACAGATAATCTCCAGCGTCAGAAGCACCAGCTCAGGCAATATCAGGAAAAACAAAATCTTTTTAGAAAATACCCTAAATTCCCTGTTTTTTTACCTTTGAGAGGAAAGTGGGGTGCATCGTGAAGCTAAATCCCATCTATTTAGTTGTTCTTATAAAGATTTCGCCGATATTTGAGATGCTTCTCTCTTGGAAGAGAAAAGCAAGGTAGATTGTCAGGCTCTGGTCTCAGAACCTGAGTCTTTACCTTTCAAAGAAGGGTGCAGGTAACACGCTGGGGCGGGGTTCTGGGTGCAGGGAGGACCTGGCGATGATTCCTGCGAGTGCGTGGTCTCTGGTCTAATATGTGTGTTTGCAGTTGGTCTCCCAGTTTCTCCTTCGCTTGTGAAGGCGGTGTTTGAGACAGATAAGACTTTCCTGTGAACTTCAGGGGAGCAGCCCCAGGAAAGGGGTCCTGGGGAAGGTCAGCATGGCTGGCCCGGGCCCAGGCTCAGGCCCAGAGGAGCAATGGCGCCTGGTGCTCCCCATCCCTGACAGTGGCTGAGGGCTTTGTCAGGAATAAAGGTCAGAGAGGGGTATGGGAGTGCCCCGGGTGCAGAAGAGTTGGAGTCAGTGTATTTTCCAATTAATGTTTTTCTTCCATGGGAAGTAAATATCAATTCATTACTGTTTACTTGGAAGTTCATTTTTTTTTTTTTTTTTTGCATAGAAGAACTGGGGTATAGACTAGAGGGTGGGGGGGGGTGAGAGGATCCACCAGAGACAGAGTGGGGAGCAGAACAGGCAGATCTATTGAAATACACTGCTGAGGGGAGCAGCGGAGAGCCAGGAGAGGTCTGCTGCGCCATGTGGGTTAATTTCCTGGCTGGAGTTTGAACTCAGGCCATAGAGGTGATAGCGCTGAGGCTTAACTTGGAAGGGAGGTCCCTACTTGGCAGATCTTAGGGAGACCCTTATCCCCTCTGATGGGGAAGTCCTCACTGGTGAAAGGAATGACCGCTGTGGCCTGGGGAAGCTGACAAGCAGGGTGTCCAAGGGGACTTCAGGGGAGATGGGGACTCCCACCTCAAATACCCGGGGTCACGGGGTAAGAGACCTCTCCCCTTTCTCCTCACCACCCCCAACTCTCCAGGAGGGAGCTGCTGGCTCCCAGTGGGCCTTCCACACCCTCCGCAGAGTGAGCCCCTCTAAGAGCAAGCAGGCCTCAGGCCAGAGCCTGCTGCAGGCTGCAGCCAGAATTTAATAACATTGTTTCCATTTTATTTATTTTTATAATTACCTTTAATTTAGAGCAAGTGATACAAATTTCCATTTAGGGTAATGATATAGTTTCCTTTTAAATGCATTAAAGTAAAAAATAGTGAATTAATTAAAAAAATATTAGCAGGGGTACAAAAACGTGGCAAAAACCCGAAGGTGGTTTATTGTGTAGGGTGCCATGGTGAGGAGCCCCAGGAGGGCAGGGAGCGGGCTGGCAGGACGCAGTCTGCCCAGCCTGTCTGCCTCTGAAACTATTTTCATTTATTTTCTGAACCAGGTGAGGGAACCCTGACTACTGGATAGTTTAGGATTTTAGGAAGGGGAGTTGTGCATAGAAACCCCTGGAGACAGGACGCATTGACCTCTGAGGTTTAAAATGGATTCGAACCTCAGCAAAGTGCCCCAGAAACCCCCAGGTAGAGAGTCTCCCTCTCCGCTATGGGACTCCTAGTTCCCCCAGAAAGGACTGAGGACTCCTGGGCACGCCAAGGACCTCAATGCCCAAGGAAGCGTTTACCTGACCTAAAGCAGCGTCACGATCATCACAATGGCTTCTGACTTCCCCTTGTTTTTCTCTGAATTCTCTTGACACCCCCTTGCAAGAGCATGTCTTTTGGGGTGCTCACTGGGCTCTTCCTGCTCTCCGTGGTGGTGTCAGCTGAGCCTGGTCCCACCTAGTGACTCGTCTAGTCTCAACTTTCAGTCCTGATGCACACCCCGCATCTGCTTATGCATGTACTCCTCTCTCTGTTCACTTAATAAAGGTTAAGAATATCCCGTGTAAGTCACCACAAAAAAAGTGAAACAAACAAAGGACCCCCGGGCATCTCCAGCACCCTAGCAGGCATCAGGGCATCAGGGGTCTCGCAAGAACAGAGGAGCCGTTGTCACTGCCGCTGCAGAGTTCGCAGCTGGTGGGGACAGAAACAGAGCCCGTGGCTCTTCTGTGCCAGGTAAAGGAGTGAATGAGGGCGCTCAGGGCGCTGCACACCCCCTTTCTCCATCATTGCCGGGCACGAGGGCCTGCGGGGCCCAGAGATGCAGGAGGTGAACAAGCAATGTTGTAGATCAGAGGTTGCACATGCTGGTCCCTGGCCAGCTGGGTCTGGAGTGAGATGACAGGCACGGCAGAGCCTGCTCAAGCTGTCCCCAGCCACCGAAGGCCTGCCTGGCCTGTGCGAAGGGCACGCAAGGGCAGGGCTCCCTCCCGGGGCTCCAGCAGGGGCAGGCTGGTGGCCGCAGCAGCTGCAGTGGGGCACAGGGCAGGGGAGTGGTCGCTGCTAAGGGCAACAGGGAGGAGGGTGTAGGTGGGCGGGCAGAGGAGCAGTAACGTGGCCAGGATTCCAGGAGAGACCAGGCACGAAGGTCTCAGGCTCCCTGCAGGCTAAGTGCAAGCCTTTGGAAGAAGAGACAAGGGACAAGTTTTCCATTGTCTACCCAGGGCCTGGGGCACCTCCCTTTTTGCTGGGAGCACTTGCTGAGGGCCACCCTGAGTCTTGACTATGCAGCCCCTGGCCCTCTGTCTCCTGGCCGCAGGGGTCGCTGAAGACAAGACCTGGCTGCAGCTCATTTTTATTCTCCCTTATTTTCCACCTGCTCCTGGGCACCCCACTCCTGACCCCAGTGCCCGCCTATTTGCCCTTGCACTCCCTGCTGGCACACTGCAGGCTGCAGAGGCACTGCCTGTGCAGTTGAGCCCTGGGTTGAGCCTGGTGCCCTGGCTCTCTGCGCAGTGAAGAGGAGGCACGACGCAGTGTCCTCCCAGTGCAGGGAGGACAGAGTGAGGCGGGGGAATGGAGGATGAGGACATGCTTTGTAACCCATACAACCCACACACCATTGGACATTCTAGGGTTTCACGTTCCTCCACCAGCAGTAAGACATCTTTATTGCGCTTGGGTGATAATCATAGTGAGCATAGTGGGTAGCAGGGCCCTCTGTGGAGTCTCTGGAAATTGGGGGAACATCCCATCTGACTGTAGTTCTGAAGACATTCCCCAAGGTGGGGATGGAAGGGACAATGATGGATAAAGAAGGGGCAGTTTAGGTTCTATGCAGAAAGGGAGCCTATTAAATCCATCCAGATCTCATGGCTTTGAACTATCATGATGCAATATGTATGGAATCACTTTTCCTTGAAGCAAACAAGAAAACAAGCAAATAAGAAAAGCACTGTGGAAAGACGCAATGGTGGAATTCCAGATCCCTTGGCAAGAAGACAGCTGAGAGGAGTGAGAAATGAATTGTTGGTACCGGTGGTAGAGTGTCCAGGTGAAGGCGCAGCCTTCCCTCTTCCACTTCATTCTAGACATTTCCGGCAGAGCCCAGGCCAGTGTGTGGCTCAGGATCTTAGGGTGTGTGTGGAAGCTTCTGGCCATAGCTGGTCTAGATTTTAATGAGTCCAATGAACAAGAACAAGGATGGGAGTGAGTTGGCGTCATCTTGGGGCAGGAAGAGAGGGGGATGGGCAGAGTAGATGCTGAGAGGTGCAGGGAGTATCTGAAGGGGTAAATGGGATCTTTTATCAGTCAGAATCCCTGGGTTTCAAGTGACAGGAAATTCAATCCAAACCAGTTTAAAGCATCAGGAGAGCACATCTGCTCCTGCAACAGCAAAGGCTATAAAACTTCAGGTGCTGTTTGATCAGCACTGAGCAGCTGAGCAGCTGACTTACCTCTTCTGTCCCCTTGGCTTTGGCATTGTCATAGGTGCTACCCACCCTGACCCTCAGCAACTTCAGACTCTTGGTAGCAAAATGGCTGCTGAAGTTCCACCCCTCTAGGAAGTGTCTGAATCATCTGTAGCTCATGGACAAGCTTTCGCCTCACTCATATTGCCTTGAATTAGATCATGTGCTGAGCCCTCGACTTGTCCCCAAGGCCAAGAGGTGGCATATTCTTATTGGCTCAAATCAATTTCACAATCTGTTCAAGCCTCGGCTGTTGGCAGAGGAGTTAACTCTGCTCTCCAGGGGTGCAGACTGTATCAGATCATGCTAAAAGCCCTCAGCACAGGGCAGTGTTTTCAGGGAGCCCTTGCCTGGACTTGGGTGGACTTCAAGGCCCTCCCAGAGGACCTGGTAACTCTCCCAGCTGGGCGTGGATGAGGGAGCCTCCCCATAGGTGGCCATCTTTGGCAAGATCTTTGTAACACTCAAGGGAGCTACAAAAAGGTAATGCTTGGCTTCCTCAGGCCCGTGTTATGAAAAGCTTGAGTTACAAAATGCTCTGGCTATTAAAAAGCTGCTACTGACTTTAATGGCAATAAAATATCTGCTGTTTATGAGTAATTAGCCACTTCTGGAAAAGAGCTCTATTCCTTTAAATTTATGTGGTGCCTTGATTTATGCATTTCATGGGGGGCTGTCATGTTACATCACATCAAACTGATGTAATTTGATGCAAATCAAATACATGAATGAGCGAATGGAAGCCTTTCCTGTATCCTCAACTGTGTTTCGAAATGGGGGTGTCATTGGTCCCAGCTGCATCTTTGCCCTACCTCCTTCTTGCTTTCTCAGGAAAGACTAGGGAAATCTCCATCCTGAACTTCAGTCTTGGGTACTCAGGCTACAGCCTCTGAGTGCACCTACAAGTGCTCCCTGGACTTTGTATCCCCAAGGGCAACAGAGACTCAAACCTCAGTGGCTGGTTCATGAACTTCACATGATGCCCTGGCTCTGTGCAGGTGGAGGAAGCTCACAGGCCTCCTGATTTTAAGGATTCCAGGGTTTGGTCCTTGTACTCAGGGCATGATATAATCAAGATTATAATTTTATAGTATCTAATTGGTGAAGGAATTATGAAAAAAAGAGAGATTGATGAGCTTTGGGTTTAGCACAGGATGGGAGTCTTTTTGTAACAGCTGGTTCCCATTCAGCTACTTAAAGGGTAGAGGCAAGAACATTCCAGAATTTGTTGGTTGGACTTTCCATCTGCTTGCCTGCTTATGCATTATTTTTTCCTTCATCCATCCACCCACCCATCCATCCAGATAACCACCTGTCCATCCAGCTAAATATCCATCCATCCATCCATCCATCCATCCATCCATCCATCCATCCATCCATCCATCCATCCAGCATTTATTTGGCACCTACTAAAGTTCTTGAGTGTTTAGGAGGCAACCAAGGGAAGTAGGACACAGACACATATCTACTAAACTTGTGTTACTTTAGGTAGGTCATCACTTATCTTCTACCCTCCATTTGCCTGTCTATAAAATGGGAACATCTGACAAAGTGACTAGAGCTAGATCATCTCTGAGGTTCCTCTAGCATTGACATTCCCATCCACTGTCTAGGCATCCCTCTCCCCTCAAGTAGATGTCTATACAAAGAGAGAAAGCATATGTGGATGGAGACACATCTCCCAAATACTCAAGGAGAATGTGGAGGAGAGTGGTGGGTAGTGAGAATCAGGACTGGACGTGGCCATTTGATGGAAGTTTTTGTCACGAGCTCTTATTTGTGGCTGTAGGCAAAACAATAACTTTTGATCTTTGCATGTTGTGTTTAAATGAAAAGACCCATGGGTGCAGGGGAGAACAAGCAGAAACAGGCTTGCATTGGCTTGGGGACACCATCCCCTGGTAAATGGAGCACGTTGGTTGGGTCTAACTGTATCCGTGCCACATAACCTGCTGCCCCAGCAGATCAGCTTCCTTGGCAGGCTGTGGATGCTTTCTAATAGGTTTCTCAGGGTAAAGCAGAAAGCGTGAGGCTTTGTCTGTTAACACCACTGCCTTTTCTGTCCCTTTGGTCTCAGGCACAGATCTGAAAGCACTGTCTAAAATGCTCACCTCATCATCCTGGCTTTCTGGATGCCACAGGTGGAGGGTTTAAGAACACTGAAACAGCTCTGGGTGTCTGCCTGTGGCAGGGAAGCTCTGGCACAGCCAGGCCACTTGAATTTCCCTATCTTCTACCTGGGTGGGCTGTGATTCTCTGGGGGAAATTTAGGATCCTCACAAGGTCTGGCTACAATCTTTAGCTTAATTATTTTTAAATGGAACCTTGCTATTGTTTTTATTTGAGTCTTTTTTGTTTTCTAGTTAGAAGTGACATTTTTATGGTCATTAGCCAAATTCTATTTCTTCTTTGAATTCCCTGTTCGCATGCCTTTTGTCCAGATTTCAAATGGGGGTGTTCAACTTTCCCTCATTCAGTGCAAACTCTTTTAAAAATAAGAAAAAGGTAAGCTTGTTAACCCCTTGACTGCCACATGGGCCTTCACTGAATTTGACTTCTGGGAGGCTTTTGAATGGTGACTGGCCAGGACTGAGAGTGAGTGTAGGTGTACGTGCCCAACAGAGTGGACTGCAGAGGGTCGTTGAGGTGGTAGAGACAGGAGAGGAAGCTAGAGAAGGAGAAAGAGAGGGAGGAAGGTGTGGAGAGGAGGGAGAGGCAGAGGAGCCTGCAGCAGTAACCTTTCCAGAACCCTCACCTCATGCCACACGCTGCTTCAAGCACTTAACATAAATTACTTCCGTCAGGCCTCCCAACAGCCATATGAATGCCCCCACCTCACAGATGCATACCTGAGGAGATGCCACCTTGGAGCACTCAGACCTAAGTTCTTTGGAAGAAGAGACAGTTTGCCTTTTGGCGACAGCAGCCATTTCTCATGTGTCACAGCGTCCTAGAAAGGAAACACCTCTGGGACCCTGGGCGCTGACCTTGGTCACTCTAAACGCTGTTGGCAGCTTGTGTAGCTCTTCATGCCACACCAAGGTGTTGACATGTAAGAACACCCCAGGCTTCCAGAAACCCTCTCTTCAGGAAATGCCCCTGAAGGGAGAGGGGGGCCTCTGGCGTCAGGTGGCCGTAAAGTGGGACCCGTCCAGGGTGGCATGGACTGACTCGCTGAAGGCCCAGACCGGCCCTCTGCTGGCATTTCCTCCCTTGTAAGAAGAGAAACATTAATTGCTTCATTTTTAATATTTCCCCCGTGTTCAGCATCAGTGAAGTTCAACTCCAGTCGCTCTCTGTGATTGGTGAGAGTTCAGGACCAGGGCTTGGCTGGGAGGTCCCTTCTCTGTCAGGTGGGCCACAGAGGCGTAAATCAGGAGGTGGGAGGAGAGCCGAGGAGCTGAAGGTAGTAACCAGCCCAGCCAGCCTTGCTGGTTTAGAGACAGCTGCGGGTTGGAGAGCAGCCCAGGCCTGAGGCTGCACAGCCTCCTGGGTGGGTGCAATGTGGTTGGGGAGCCTGCAAGCCCACGTGGTCTAGGCGGGGAGGCCCAGTTGTCTGGAGTGCGTGGCAGGGTGCTGGCTAGTGGGGCGGCCCACGTCCCAGCACTGGGGAGTGGAGTCACTCGTTCTGGCTCCTGAGGCTGGCTGGGTGGGCACGAGGCTCTAGGACCACTGCTCCCTGGAGCATGTTGTCAAAAAGGGAGACATTCTAGTTTATTCTGTTGACTCCTCATTCCTAACTATGTGCAAGGATCTGGATCTTGGGGTGATGGGGTCCTGGATCAGGGATGGAGGTGTCAGCAAAGGTTCAGGGTGGAAGTCTGGGGAAGGGAGCAGTGGTCTGTCCTGGCAAACTAACAAGTGGTCATGTCCTCAAAAAGCTCCCAGGCCCCTCTCTTGCAAGTGCATGGTGCCCAGACTTTCTAATGGTCTCTGGAGCTGGCTTTTTGGGTCCATCTATCTTTTTGATGGTAAGCTCTGCGAGGGCAAGATGTCTTTGATTCTTCCTTCTGCAGAGTCCAGCATTGTCCTGGCATGCGGTGAATGAATGGATGGATGGATGCGTGACCAAGTATAGTGTGAGGATGCTGAAGAAACCAGGGGGTCAAGAGGAGTGTGGGAAAGCTGAGGGGATTCTAATGCATTCAACGAGAACTTGCAGATGCCTGTCCTGTGCATGGGCTTGGGTCAGATCTGGGCTCCAGGGTCCCATGCAGCGGCAGAGGGGCCAAGACAGGGACCTCAACAGTCTATGATGAGATAGACCGGGATTACCTCCTCATGGGGAGTATGAAGGGTGGCTGTGTGGATGGATGACATTGTAGATAAGGATCCATGGAGCAAGTGTCTCACCTGGCTGGTGTTTTGAGGAGCAGAGTCTGCCCAGGTGGTGCAGGAATAGTTGATGGTCTGAGTTTTTCTCCCCTGGGTGTCCCCTTCCTCGCCAAGGGTGGATGCTGTGCCCTAACCTGTAGCATTTATTCATTTTTTTTCAAAGTCCTCATTCAATCATGTATACATTTGCATATTCATTCAATTAAGCAAATATTTCTTAAGTGCATGCTCTGTACCCAACTCTGTGCCAGGTGCTAGGCCCACCCCAGTGAAGACAGCGTACATGACCCCACCCCCACAGAGCTTCTGGACATACAGTACACAAACCAGCCAACCCAGTGTGCTAGCTGCCGCCAGGAGGGGTGAGCCGAGGGCACCACAGTGACAGTTAGGAGGGCTCCTGCTCTGGACCTGGGACATCCAGGAGGACCTCCTGGAAAAGGTGGCTTTTATCTGTTACCAGATAACAGGGAGCAGGTGCGAACTATAGAGTGTTCCAGATGGGGAATGACCAGACCCTCTCCCCCAATCTCCCTACAAAAGGGAGATGGTCTTAGACAAGATACTGATGGTCTTAGACAAGATGAGCCAGAGGGGTTCTCTCCTCAGGCACTTGTGAACTGGGAAGTCTGTCTTTGCCCCACTCCCCTTTCCTGATCAAGATGGGAAATTTGTCCCTGGAGTCCATTCATGTGCATGGGTGTCACCCTTGGCTGTGAACTTGGCCAACATATGACAGAAGTGACCGCGGCCTTGGACAGGGGCTCCTGGGACAGTCTTCTCCTTCTCCCAGGAGTCAGGCCCAGCAGAGGTCAGACCTGGCCAGCCCCATAACCTCCACAAGAAGCAGAGATGCTCAGTGGGGTGTGGGGTGGGGCAAAGCAAAGAGGACAAAGGCCCCAGCTGGGTCCTGGCCAGCAGTGGCAGGCACTAGAGAACTGCTGGTGTGCTTGGGTTTTTCTGCTCCGTCATGATTATGTGTACTTATGAGATGATGTGTATCTGAGCTTATGTCTTCGACAGGTGCCCCTGTGAACAAATCTCTCTGGGCCAACTTCTTTGAATTTTTCAAAATCCAGCCTTCTTTGATCACTCTTGCATATGTGCATTCTACATTATATTTAGTTTTGTACCGAATCAAATCTGAAGCTTCTGGGAAATGAAAATAAACTGTTCAACACCATATCATAGTCCAGAAGAGCTCAGATTAAAACGGCTTTCATCAGGGTGAGCGGGTGGTGCTCTGTGGGTGCACCCTGTGGGTGCTGGGTCCTCCGTGCTCTTCTGGGGCAGGGACTGTGTGATGGAGCCGAGCAGGAGCCAAAGAGAGCTAATGGGGGATTAAATATCTCACTTCCTGCCATGACAAAGTCTGTTTAAAAAGGAGAGAGAAAGTCAGTGTGAGAGAAATAATCAATACACTTTATGACAACTGCCAGTACCTTTTTTAGTTTTGCTATATCATTTTAAAGGTGGGTCATTCATTAGGAGCACACACATATATAGGTTTTGTGGCTCTCATCGAGAGGGTGGACACAGTTCAGATAAATCCATTAAAAAAAAAGATGGGGGTCATTTCCTTTCCAAATCATCCCTCCTGGGAGAAGCATCAGTTCATGGCCTGTATTCTGGGGGGAGAGGGCTGGGCTGTCATTCGCAAAATGCTGTCTGTTCTTGTGATGCCCTGAGCCAACCCCCTCTCTGGCAGCATGGTCACCAGGAGCTTGGAGGAACAGCTTTTGGTAAGGCTGGATCTCCCAGAACCTACAAACAAGGGAGTCTCACAAAATTCCAACAGAAGAGGAGAGGAAATGTGACTTGCAGTAGCTGCGCACCAAGACACACTATGAACATGGCTGACCAGTTCCAGCAAAAACACATGGGGGCTCTAAGGACTGAACAACCACTGCCAGCTTGAAGCAAATCCAGGAAGGCTTCCTGGAGTAGGTAACGCCAGGTTGTATCTGGACTGCCACGTTTGGAGAGGTGAGGCGGGTTGCAGGAGGTTTGGGGAGAGGTCCTCCTACATTCTGTTGTTACAAAGAGAAAGAGGCGACCAACACTTTCTTCCAAACTCTTATGCCTGGAAAACTCTCACCACATCAAGACTCAGAGGTTTGTTTTGTGGTCCAAGGGTTTTATTTTCACTTTTCATTTTTCTCCATATCTTCCGATCCACATTAGAAAGAAAACTGCTTAGTATGGGACAGGGGCAGTTCTTAGTATGGGACAGTGAGCGGTTCTCTATGAAGAGTTTCTTGAGCCCCTTTTTGCCCCAAATATAAACTCCATATGCTGTGGATTGACATTCACGCCTGATCCTGGCCCATCTCTTCCACCCCATCTTTTGTCTTCTTCTGGAACATTCCAGGTTTACCCCTCCTTTTGCATAGACTGAGCCCCCTGTCTTATATAACCTTTCACTTACTGGCCCACATTTGTGGGGGCACCTTCTCCTTGGCCTCCTTGGAGCTGTGGCAGCCACAGGACCATCTAGCCCAGCAGGAGGGCGTCTGGTGTGCATGTCAGCGGCCAGCCTGCCCACCGCTGAGGCCTGCCAGGCTCTGGAGTCAGGCTTCCCCGCTGTGTCACCTGTGGGACTTCCATTTTCAGAGCCTTAGTTTCTCATTTTTAGGACAGGGATACATTAAAGTTGTATCAGGCTGAGTGAGGTCAGGACTGTGAATTCCCAGCACAGCACAAGTGTTAGCACATGTTGTGATGAGGAGGAGGAAGGTGGTGAGGCCAAGGGTGCTGAGGTGGGTGTGATGATGATGGTAGGGCTGGATCTCCCAGGTGAAGGGGATGGTGATGGTCTTGAAGATGGAGATAAGATGAGGATGACGGAGAAGAAAATGATCATGATGAGTGATGAAAGTGGCAATGATGACAGTTATTGTTGCTGTTGTGTTTCCCGAGAGCTTGCTGGGCCTAACAAAGCCATGGTCGGAACAGTCATTCCACACGAGCTGGGTCTGATCCTACCCCAGCACCTGCTCGCCTGCCTCTGTGCGGTGCAGATGGCACCAGGAGCTCAGTGCAGAAGTCTCTGCCCCAGACGGTCACCGTCATGGCTGTTCCCCTTCCCCATTGGTGACTCTTCATTTCAAGCACAGTTTCAACCCAGACTCCAAAAGCCAACACACTAGAGAGACCCCTTTGCCTTTGAGAATCTTCAAATCACCCCAAGTCGTTAAAGAGTAGACACTTATTATTCTTTTTCCCTCTTCCAAGTCCTCCACCTCTTGTCCCACTGGTACGGAAGCTGAGGGGCTCAGCAGGGATGTGTGAGAAGCCGGCCCAGCTAAGTCTGCTCCCCAGAGAGGTCTTGACTGGGGTCAGCACCCCACCTACTGGGCCTGTGGGGCCTGACCACACCCCACCCGGCTCTCCTGGTTACGCAGTTGCTGTCCTTGCAGCCCGATTGAATGCCTTATTTTCATTAATAAATTCAGCAAGGATTTAACCATTTCTGGCTCTGTCTCGAAGCATCGTCTACACATCAGTCAAAAGGGAGCAGGTCACCCGTGCTGCCCTCCTGTTTATCTATTAATCATCTGGCAAATAAACCACTCAGTATCCTGCCCACCTCAGTAATGTTTGTGATGTAATTTGTTTGGATGCCCAAATGTCACCAGTGTTGATTGTAAGAGATGAAAAAATGTACTTGCTCAGCATAGCAAGCTCTAGGCCAAAATGTAAGCATGAAATCTCTGGTTTATTTTTGTAATAATGTTTACAGCTGTTTAATGACCCTGAAAAGGTTCAGTAGTCTGGTGTTCTGT
This sequence comes from Talpa europaea, assembly GCF_964194135.1. NCBI lineage: Eukaryota > Metazoa > Chordata > Mammalia > Eulipotyphla > Talpidae > Talpa > Talpa europaea. The sequence goes on from NC_140084.1 coordinate 25,656,216, forward strand.
ATTTCAGAACAGGAGTGGATTATGCTTATAACAACCTTGGTTAAACAGTTTGAGCTACAACAATTGGAAAAAAAAATGGTGTTTAATAGGGAGCCATTGTATTCCGGGTGAAGTTACCTTAATTACTGCTTACCCTCCATGTGAGTAATCAAAGGTGAGTTGTGGGGGTGGTCAAGGGTCATTTGACCCCCAAGAAGGTGGTCAACCTGGGCACTACTAGATTGCAAACCATAAGAGGGTTTTGAGTACACCCCAAAATGGTGTGTGCTGAGCTTGCTGTGAACCCAAGTCCCTCCTGCAGCTGGGAGCTGCGGGCTCCTGCAGGGCTACCAGGCAGCACCTTCACCCGTGATGAGAAAAAAAGGAATATTTAGTTGTGCTTGGCTAGACAACAATATTTGATTTTTAGAAATCCAGTTGAAATGGTTATTTTGAAAGACATTTTATTTCCCAACTATTCTTTTTCATGGTATAAGGATAAAATTCTTTCATGCAACTTACTGGCAAGATCTATATTTTTTGGACTATTCATAAGATGACTTTTTTCTGTGCTAGCAAAATGAAACTGTGTTTTTGTGTAAAATTTATTTAGACTCGTAGCAGCTGGCATTTCTGGTGTCCTGATAGTTTTAAATTTCATTTTGAGTGAAAGATACAATTAGGTTCTCTATTGGAAGAGTTAAGTGAAAACTTTTGTCATTGATATCACAGGAAATAGTCTTGGAGGCAGAAATGCAAAATCAAAATAACCATTAGCACCATCAAAGGGAGCTGAATGGCTCACTCTACCTGCAATGATGGGAGCGATGAGACAGAATGTATTTTGATAATCTGTGCAGCCAAGGCTGGTTTCTTATGCTGAGAACAACCTCGTCGTGAAACGTGAAATTGCACAGCTCATGAAGAAAGCCTCCAGCCTTCAGAAGCTGTCAGCCTGGCCCTGCCGGTGTAAGGGTGGGGCCCAGGCGCCTGCACTTGACTTTCAGGAACGTTGCAGTGGCTGGGGTTCAAGCCCTCACCTGGCTCTTCGTTGAAGGTGACAGTCATGTTGGGGGTCAGCAGGGCCCAGCCGTGGCACCAGGGCTCAGGATTGACCAGGACAAGGTTGCAGTGTTGGATGATGCCCCAGATCTGAGGGTTCGCAGTGGCACCAAGTGTCCATGCTTGGTGTGAGTGTTTGGCACCCTTTCCATGGTTAGGTAGATGACAAGAGCCTGGCTTCCTTCCCTCGCTGGCCAGAAGTCGTTATCTTCCTCCTGATACAGTGGGATGGGGTCATGAGCCAGAGGTGAGCTGTTCTAGTGTTTAGTGGTTTGTTTACTTGCTTTGAGTTGTGCTAAGCGTTTTCTTACTGAGGTGACAGGGCTAGATGAGCTGTGTTGAGCTCCCCCAGAAGGTCCCAGCTGCCCAATTGCCTTCACCCCAGGATCATGGCCGGCCCTGTGCTGACTCCTTAAAGTGGGTCTAGAGCCAGGGCTGGAGAGCCAAAGGCGGACAGGTGGGGTATAGTGCTCCCTGGTATTCACGACCATTTAGGGGGTGGACTGCGTGTGGATACGTGTCTGTCCCTTTTGTCAGGACACTCATGGGGAGTGTCCTGTGGCAGGAGGCCCTGCCAGGGGCACTGGAGGACCTTCCTGCAGGGAGTCTGCAGCTTGGTCCAAAGGGAAGGTGCTCTCTTTGTGCTCAGTCCCCAGGACATAGTCCATCAGAATGGGGAGCCCTATGGCAGCCCCACTCCCCCAGCCCAGCCTCAGCCCCTGGAGCTCCTGGAGTATGATTTGGTGGGATCCTTTAACAGTAGGCTAGAGGCTAAAGGGTTCCCAGTCTCCCAGCATGTGCGTTTATCTAAGATTCTAGAGTGTGGTGGTTGGGAACTTCTGCCCCTCCCACAACAGATACTCTTGTCGGGCTCTTGTGTACACCCTCACTTTACCCCCCATACTCTGCAGCTGTGGCGGTTTCTCCTTTCTCTAAACTTTGGATTCAACCTCTCAGGGCCTTTCTCATTGTTTCTCATAGTTTGTAGCCTGGTCTGCACTGGTGCCTGGGGGCCAGAGGCCCTTGAGGGCAGGTAGCTAGTAGAAGGTTCCTGGCAAATATTTACTGAATGAATGAGATAAGGGGTAAATGAATTCAGAGGGGTGAAGTGGAGGCTGGAGAAATTGGGGCCGACCCAGGTTTTGTGAGTCCCAGGCCGGGCCTGGGGCCAGCTCATCCTGCCTCGGCTGCTTTGGCCTGGGGACAGCACACCAATTACCCTGCACTCTTTCCAAGAACTCTTGTGCCCCTGTCTTGCTCTGAGTCTAAGCGCTAGCCTTGGCTATGGCTGACCCATCACGGCAGCCTGCACCTGCTCATGGGTTTGTGGGCTGTGGGGTCTCGCAGAGCTCTCTGCGGTCACATTCTGGTGCAGCCCTGCCTCAGAGTGCTCTCTGCCCAGGCCCCACCCAGGCTCATCTGAGGGACCGAGGGCCCATGATGGGAGTTCAGGTTTTGAAGAGGGAATCTTGCTCTCTGTTTCTGAGTGTCCAGCAGCTGGGCCACCACTGGTGGCCCAAGCGTGGGACGTCTGCCATGGGCACATAGAGTGAAAGAGCTGGTAGTGAGCCCGGCCCTCCTTGAAGAGTTTCTGGATGCCTAGATCCTGGGTGGTGACCAGAGACCTTCCATTTCTGACAGACGCTGACCATGGAGACTCATGGATTTGTGCGAAAGCTGAGTTTGGGTGAGACTGGATCTCCCCCAGGGCTAGGCTTCTTTTGGACTATTTATAAAGGATGCTCATTCACTCACCCATTAGTCAGGAAGGACTGAACCCACACGACCCACACGGGGCCTCCTCTGTGAGCAAGGCAGACACGATCCTGTCTTCATGGGAGGCACAGAACTTTGCCCTAGTGGTAAGTGCTGTGAAGAAGAAAGTCAAGTGTTGGAATGGAGAGAGGCGGACAGGTGGGATATAGTGCTCCCTAGTAGTTGGAATGGAGAGGGGCTGCCTCTCAGATAAGGCGATCACAGTGGCCTTGGTGAGAAGGGTCCTCAGGGCTGAGAGCTGCATCAAGACCAAGAGCACCGGCATGTTCTCGTTTCCTTCAGTTGAAACTTCAGTAAATGTCCCCTAAGACCAGTTATTTAATGGGGTTTTCAAAAGTGTTGTTGATGCTAATTTTTTTATCATAGTAAAAGAACTCCAAATCCAAACCAAACTTGAGGACTGTTCACATTCATTATTTGACACATGGTGCTATTGCTTGTGTAGTGTGAATGGCGGAGGGATGGTCTTCAGCTTGATGCCCCTCATCCAACCTGATTTGCAGTCTTGCTGTATTGCACATTTAGCCTCTTTTCCCTCCTGCTGAATTGGCGTCAGCTCATCAGCAACAACCTGAAAATAGCCCATCTTCCTGGATTCATGTCTTCTGAGCTGGCCAACTGGGCAGCCTTTGGAAGTGGGCCAGCCATGTTGGCTATGGCCTTCCCAAATTTCCCCAGAGCTGTTGGGTGGAATTCTGAGCATTCCCAAGTGGCTCTGGGGTCGTGATCTATGTTTGCACAGGAGAGAAGCCAGCACAGCTGGATGGGGTGTGAAGGCAGAGAAAGGGCTCCAGACAGGCCCTGGGGGGCTGCTAGAGTTCTGCCTTGGAGCCTTCTAGACCAGTCCTGCTCCAGCAGCTTCTACACTGGGGACAGCAGCTCCTCGCTGCTGGTTGCTGGTTGTCATAAGCACTGGCACCTGTCATTCTTGTCCACCAGTGTGTCTTCAGTGCCAAGGACAGAATCTGGTACAAGATGGGAATTGAGCAAGTTTGCTGAGTGAATGCATGAATCTCATGAGAAATGACTCCTTTCTAACCAGTCTCAACACATGAGCCTGGTACTATTATTATTTTTTGACTTGAATATAGACTGCCTCCAAAACTAAAAAGGAATGAAGGAAAATTAGAAGTCTTTTACTGCCAGTGGCCATGTGCCTGTGCCTGTGCCTGTGCCTGTGTGTGTGTGTGTGTGTGTGTGTGTACACTCAGCCTTGTCATCCTTAGGGACACAGCACTGCACCACAGTTGCAGTTTCTTTCCCTCCTGCAAATAAACACCCATGTGGTTTCCTTCCCCTCCCCCACAAGATGGACTCATAGCCTCTGTGCCCTTGCCAAGGAAGTCAGGTCTCCCATTGGAGATCCTCCATGCCATGCACAGTCTGCCTGGCAGGAGGCCCAGCAGGCAGTAGACCCTGCCGGGGCTGAATGTGCTTCCCCCACAGTTGAGCTCTGTCCCTACCAGTGCCCCTGGAGAATTGCTTGGCCCAGGAATCAGTCCTGGCTGGGGTGAAGCGCTGCTCCTGGACCACCTGGCTGGCCAACACATCTGAACATTAGGATACAAAGAGGATAGATGTGCAAAAATTGTTCCAATGGCAGGAAACGAATTTGGACTTCTTCAGGTGGAAGACAGATCTGGAAATAGAAAGACCCAGGCATGGGTTCATTGCTTTTCAAAGTGGAGCTCCCCACATGCTCTGGTGTGGAGGGGGCTCCTCCCCAACAAGAGTCTGGCTTTAGTCATTCTGCACAGGCTGGAGAAGGGGCAGAGAGGACTATTAAAGACAATTATGCAGACCAGCTTTGAGTGCTAGTGTTTAACAAACAGCTTTGAGTTCTAATTTTCTGCAAAACACATACTGCAGGTACAATTTGTACTCATTACTGTATATTGGGAAAGTTATTAAAAACACTCCAACTTGGTGGAGACTTCCTGTGGCATCATCCCTAGATTTTAATTGGTTTTTATCTAGTTCTATAAAAGATCTCTTTAAGCCAATCAAGTCCTTGCCTTAGCTATCATGTCAGTTGAAGGACAGGCAGAGCCTATTACATGGTCTTAAGTTGATCACCCCCAACCCCAACCCAAATTTGAAAGTTGATAATCCACTAAAATTCCGTCATGAGATAATTTATACTTCTTTTGATGGGCCCAGTCACCAAATGACAAAATAACAGTGTTTCGTAACATAAGGGTTAAATCTTAATCTCTGAGGTTTGCAAAGCCGCTACTCGCAGTCTCCTTAAAATTTAATATACCTCGTTAATGCTTCCTTGCAAACACTGAAGGATTTTTATGATTATAATCATGTGTTACAGCACCTAGTACTGTTTCTAAGCAGCATACTAATCAGCTTAATGAGATATTACTGCACTTTTTGTTGACTAAAGCAAAATCCCTTTTATTGTTCTAAAGCCTGTCCTTTACTTTATTTTTTCCCAAAACATTATCTTGTTTTATTATGTACCAGTAAATATCATGCCATTGGGTTTTTTTTTTTTTTTTTGGCCAAATCATAAAATAATCTCTTTCATCTCAGACTGGCGAATGTATTGAATGTAATAACCGGAAACAGAAGTTCCAAGCGAGTCTATTTGGTCTTGTAGTTAAAGCCATTCTGTTCTAAGGCAAACTTTGAACGGAACCAACAGGTGCAGGAACTGCAAGAGGGGAAAGGAGGGAAAGTTTAACACGTAGACCCCTGATTTGTTATTAGGTGTTGAAAGTGGTAAAACATTAATAATTTAAATGTGAATGAATAATTGCAGTCTGTAAATAGAAAATACAAGGAAGACGATCTATCGCCAAAACAAATTGGAGGAGTGATGCCATATTGCATAATTGGCATTTAATAATTCATTTTTTTATTATTGTTTTTGACTATAATCCCTGAGCATTATTATGTGTAGGTAAGGCATGAAATGCAAATTCCCCACTAGCTGATCCTGTTGATTCGTTGTGCCATGACACCTGGCACAGATCTGAACTGTCTCTCTGTTTTCAGGGATGGAAGAAGCCAGTCTGTGCCTTGGAGTGTCCCCGGCGGCATCGGAAGCTGAGCCCCACCTGAGCGGCCCTGTCCTCAACGGCCAGTATGCCATGAGTCAGAAGCTGCACCAGATCACCTCCCAGCTCAGCCATGCGTTTCCCGAGCTGCATCCTCGGCCCAACCCGGAGGACAAGACGCCGGCGCCCATGGATGAGAAGGCCCACGTGCCCATGAGTGGCCAGCCCATGGGCAGTCAGATGGCACTCCTGGCCAACCAGCTGGGCCGGGACGTCGATACCAGCCTCAACGGTCGGGTGGACCTGCAGCAGTTCCTCAATGGGCAGAACCTGGGCATCATGTCCCAGATGAGCGACATTGAGGATGATGCCCGCAAAAACCGCAAGTACCCGTGCCCACTGTGTGGCAAGCGCTTCCGCTTCAACAGCATCCTCTCCCTCCACATGCGCACCCATACCGGAGAGAAGCCTTTCAAGTGTCCCTACTGTGACCACCGGGCAGCGCAGAAGGGGAACCTCAAGATTCACCTGCGGACCCACAAGCTGGGGAACCTGGGCAAGGGGCGTGGGCGAGTGCGTGAGGAGAACCGCCTGCTGCACGAGCTGGAGGAGCGGGCCATCCTGCGGGACAAGCAGATGAAGAGCAGCCTGCTGCAGCCCAGGCCGGACCTGAAGCCCCTGCAGCACGCCCAGCAGGCCCCGCTGGCTGCCTGCAACCTGGCCCTGCCCACCAACCACAGCGTGCCCGACCTGGCCAACCCGGTGCCCTCGCCCAAGCCGGCCACCGTGCAGGAGGAGGCTGTGGTCCCGGCCGCCGGCTTCCGCTGCACCTTCTGCAAGGGCAAGTTCAAGAAGCGGGAGGAGCTGGACCGCCACATCCGCATCCTCCACAAGCCCTACAAGTGCACGCTGTGCGACTTCGCAGCCTCGCAGGAGGAGGAGCTCATCAGCCACGTGGAGAAGGCGCACATCACCGCCGAGTCCGCCCAGGGCCAGGGCCCCAACGGTGGCGGGGAGCAGTCGGCCAACGAGTTCCGCTGTGAGGTGTGCGGCCAGGTGTTCAGCCAGGCGTGGTTCCTAAAGGGCCACATGCGGAAGCACAAGGACTCCTTCGAGCACTGCTGCCAGATCTGCGGCCGGCGCTTCAAGGAGCCCTGGTTCCTGAAGAACCACATGAAAGTGCACCTCAACAAGCTGTCGGTGAAGAACAAGTCCCCCAGTGACCCCGAGGTGCCCGTGCCCATGGGCGGCATGTCCCAGGAGGCCCATGCCAACCTGTACTCCAGGTACCTCTCCTGCCTGCAGAGCGGCTTCATGGCGCCAGACAAAGCCAGCCTGAGCGAGCCCAGCCAGCTCTACAGCAAAGGGGAGCTGCCCATGAAGGAGAAGGAGGTCCTGGGCAAGTTACTGTCCCCCATCTCCAGCATGGCCCACGGTGTCCCCGAGGGCGACAAGCACTCCCTCCTGGGGTGCCTCAACCTCGTGCCCCCCCTGAAATCCAGCTGCATCGAGCGCTTGCAGGCGGCTGCGAAGGCCGCCGAGATGGACCCTGTGAACAGCTACCAGGCTTGGCAGCTCATGGCCAGGGGCATGGCCATGGAACATGGCTTCTTGTCCAAAGAGCAGCAGCTACAGCGCAACCACGAAGACACTTTGGCAAACGCCGGAGTTATGTTTGATAAGGAGAAGAGGGAGTATGTGTTAGTGGGAGCAGATGGCGCCAAGCAGAAAATGCCTGCTGATTTGGTTCACAGCACTAAAGTGGGCAATCAGAGAGACCTGCCAAATAAGCTCGACCCTTTAGAAGGCAGTCGGGATTTTTTGTCACATGGGCTGAACCAGGCGCTCGAGTATAACCTGCAGGGTCCCGGGAACCTGAAGGAGAAGCCCACCGAGTGCCCTGACTGCGGCCGCGTGTTCCGCACCTACCACCAGGTGGTCGTGCACTCGCGCGTACACAAGCGGGACCGCAAGGGTGACGAGGACGGGCTGCACGCAGGCCTGGACGAGCGGCGTGGCTCAGGCAGTGACCAGGAGTCCCAGTCGGTCAGCCGCTCCACCACCCCGGGCTCCTCCAACGTCACCGAGGAGAGTGGGGTCGGAGGCGGGCTCTCCCAGACAGGGAGCGCCCAGGAGGACAGCCCGCATCCCTCCTCGCCTTCCTCCTCAGGTAGGTGCCAGGGGAGCTGGGGGAGGAGCAGCTAGCACGCGGGCTCTCTTACCAGGTGTCCAGCTCTGCCCAGGCTCCTCAGGGTCAGTTCTGAGGTCACCTGTGGCTTGATGGCCGGGATGGGTTGGCTGGACACTGGGCTTTGCCTTTCTGCCCTGTTGTTGTGACTCTCTGACCTTCCCTTGAATTCGGGTCCCCAGGAAAATAAGTTGACTTTCCTCCTGTGTGGTAAAGATGGCCAGTTGGCACGTTTGCCAAGGAGGCCTAGCCTACTCTTCCCTGGATCCAGTTCATGCCCTGCCACCCTCTACCTCTTAGTTTCTGGAGCCTTTCAGCTGGCTTTGGGCTCCCCCATGGATTTGGATGGATGTGTACATTTATCCTCATCACCTCTTTCGCTATGAATCTTCTCCTACTGCTTTCATTTGGGTTCCCTTCCCCAGACCAAACCTATCTCTGTCCACTCCCAAAATGAACTGCCTGGCCCGCCAGCTCCCTCTGGCTTAAAGAACCATTCCACTCTCCTCTGTTGGTTTGGAAAAGCACAGAGGTTTGAAACACAGATGCGTGACTGCCTGTCTTAAATTGTACTGTGTCACACGGGCGATACAGCTTTGGGGTCTAAAATAGCAAAGCAGAAAATCTGTCATCAAAATGTCTGTGAAATGCTGAAGCTTCCTGGCCCAGTTTGGGGAAAAAAAAAAAAAAAAAAAACCACTAGCCTAAGATGGCTAAATTAAAATCGCTACCTAACAGCAGGTAAGCTGTTGCCTCCATCCATATTTCCAAAGCCCCTTACTAATGGATAGTAAATTGAAAGTTATATCTCCAGCCCTTTATAAAGAAAGCATCTCGCTAATACTGTAATCATTCTGCAGCCTAACAACAGAGGAAATCATGCCATAACAAATACCCTGTTACTAATGGCAACATTGATTTCTGCAATCAGCCATTAAGTCTAGAAAATGAAAGACAGTTTGAGGCACCTCAAGGCACTGCATTGCCCACTGTTTCAGATGTGGCAGTTCACTGTTGAGGGTCATTTTTAAAAAGTTATTTCTTCTCTTCCCCCCCCCCCCATTCTTAGTTTGGATAAATATCTCAGGATTGGAGGTGATCCACTGTTACAATTATTAAGTAGATGCCAGTTTAGTTTTGTTGTTGTTGTCATGCTTCAGTATTCCCTTCTTCCAGGACAAAATCAGTATTAAAATAAAGTGTGAGTCTGCCGGCTTATTACAAACCAGTAAAGAATTGTTAAGACACATAAATCCGAACTGCACATTCCAGAGATTCCGATAGCACTTAATGCCTCTGCTTAAATACCCATGAAACACACTGTCTACTCCTCGAGCCCTCGACTCATTTGCGATTTATTTCTGGGGAGAAGCTCTGGAAGAGTGTATGTAACAAGGCCGCCGGTGCCCCCTGGGGGGTGGGGTTGTCCTGCACAGGTGACCAGGACCTGGGCCGCAGGATGTCAGGGAAGGTTTGCAGGTTGCCCGCTGCCAGGGGGACTCTCTGAAAGAGATCTCTGAGAGGGAGGCAGCAAAGTGCCAGGTGTACCACTGGCAGGAGGGGCTCCTTCTGGCCTCCTGGGAAGAGGTCCCCGCTTCTGGGGAGTGTCACCTCACTGTTTTCCGATTGGGGACCTCGAAGGTGCAGAAAGCAGAGAGCAAACTGGCTCTCCTAAGTTTTTGGAGTGATGTGGAGCTCACATTGACAGATTTTTATCCCCCTCCCAGACCTGCTGAAATGAAAAGGTCTCAGCAGAATATTCGACACCAAATGTTCGGCTTTATTAATGACGTGTTTAGCGTGTTTTTCTCACCTTCTGGCCAAGTGATAGCCTCGTGCTATTCCTATCTGTTGTTTCCATATCTCAAAATACTCTGTCGAAAAGACCCATTTTGCCTAAAAGAGCCAACTGGGCTTAAGTCTCGAAGGAGAACTATAGTCCTGTTGCTGTGACCGCCTCACCTTTATTTCCCTCGTTGAAGTCTTTTACAATTGTGAATCTGAGTCTTTCATTTCTGGTTGACTTCTTTGTTTTCTTCATATTCAAATTAGACCCTTTCATAATTTTCTGACTAAGTAGGAACATTGATGGCACGCCAGTGAGTAGCCTGAATCAGCTGCTGGCCCGGGGCATTCAGTTTTTCCTGGGATTAGGACCCTTCACCAAATCTAGTTAGTCTTCCTCTTATTTCTAACAAGTGTGACTTGTATAAAGTGTGATTAAAATAAGCATTTAAATAAAAATCTCCACACAATGGGTATTTTATTATTACCTGTTAGAGAGAAGCCTGCAAGGTGAAGGGGAGAAAAAAAATCTTTAAGCCCTTAAGTAAAGAAAGAAGTACTTATTAAGGCTTCTCTTAAGAAATAAGTGCAAAACACGGTTTTACAAATTTCTCAGACTGCATAACAATGTCGCAAAACTTAATATGCATCACTTGATTCTTTTTTTGTTGAAAACTGGGTCAGTAGGGCCTGAGAAACTATTTTTTCAGATCTTAACCAATGAATTCTTCTTTATAAATCGCTGCTCTTAACATGATAGTAGTTCTGAATTCATCATAAAAAACCTTTTTACGGAGAGCCTCTTAGAACAGATCTCCAGAAGAAGGCTTACAATGAGTGGCAGAGACGTCCTTTGTTATCTGATGTAATTCTTTGCAAAGGAGGATTGGGAACAGAGTGGCTGTTTAAAAATGTCTTGCTCAGGCCGAGACAGACAGGGGTCAAGTTTGCAATCAAACAGTTATTGCCGAGATGGGCGACTGTCACTGGCTAGGCTAATGTGGGATGCAGCTGTTTGTTATGTGAGCAAAAGAATGTTTGAATCAGTGAACATGTGAAAATGATTCCAGTGAACCAGAAAATGTGTTTGTTCTTTGGCTCTCTAAACTGCTGAGAACCAAGCTTAAGATCAACTGCGAAAACTAGGACCTTTGACAAATTGAGAGGTCATATTTTCTAACAGAAAATGGACAAAACTCATCACACAGATCACTTCCCCATCTCTCCCCTTTGTCTTATTTTTGTTGTTGTTGTTGTTTATTTGACTTACCGACCATTTCACACCATGGTAGATGCCATCTCTGCCTCCGTGTACAATGCAAAGGGAAACTATTTGGAAAGCGGCGGCTTATGAATTTTATTCTTTTATGACATTTAGAAAGCGGGGCGGCTGTTTTGAGGCTTCCTCATGTCTGACTGGTGTGCAAACGCTCTGATGGCATTCATCTCTGCGTCTTTCCCTAAAAACCCGTCTGAGATGGGAGCTTTACTTTGAGTGAGAAGGCGGCCAAAGTTCTGTTTCTTTAGATTTTGCTTTGGAAATCACGCTCAGAATAATTAAAACTTAATGTACTAAGAAACTATACGGTTTATTATATCCAACAGGGCAGTTACCTTCCGAGTTCCCCATCATTTTGGAGAGGGGCTAATTGAAGTGCTGATGGTGGGGAAGGGGTAATTGAATGCGCTGACCCTCTGTGCAGTAAATAAAGTCGGCTAACTTCCATGATCAATGGCAAGCCAGGGAGGGATGCCGCAAAGATGAAAATATCTTTAACCCCTACTACTTCTGGTATAATATTTTCAGATGGACAAGGATTATTTGATCAGCTGGGCTGGAAGCCTTGCAAGGTCTCCTTTTGTTGCCTGAGCTGCATTCCTGAAATGCTGGGTCCCAGTCCTGTGTAGACCCATTGACCACGGCATCAAAGGCCTTTATCCAGCTCCCTTGCGTTTCCATCGGGTGTATAGTGATATGATAGATTTTCTTTCTTTTCCACCTCTTTTTCTCATGTGGCTCCTCCTCCCTGCCCCCATTCACGATAACCACCGCCTGCTCCACACAAACAAATCCGGGCACCCGAAAGAAGGGGGAAAAAGAAAAAAGAAAAAGAAAAAAAATTTAAGTCTGAGGATTAAGATCTTCATTTTTTTTTTTTTTGCTTGTGCATTCCAATTGTTCTTAAAATATTTGGCAATGTCAATTAGTAACTGAGCAGAGTTAGCTGATGAACACAATTTTCCAGTAGACTGAGCACCCTATTGTTGCCGAGCGAACAGCAGATTTCTGAGGTCATTATCATTCGCTGGTTGCTTGGCCCAGCTGCTTCCTGCTGCAAAAGCCAAACTTTATACTGGAGCTCGGGGATGGCGTGCAGCAACAGGGGGCTGGGGGGGCTGAGGGGAGCTGGCTGCACAGTCAAGACAGTTATTATCAGCGGAGGAAACAGAAAGTAAAAGTTTCCAGGCAATTCCAGGAAAACTGCCCTATCAGGCTTCTCCCTCTTGTTCCTTTTCCAAGCACCTTCCACCTCCAGGCAGAGAATTAAAAGGACTGGGGACCCTCCTCCCCCAGGGGCTTTGTGGCAACTAATCCCTTTGCTGAGCAGAACTTTGGAAAACAATAATCCCATTTACAAATTTACTTAAAAATTGTTAACCCAATCTAGGGCCTGTGAGTGATTTCCACATAGAGAGACACCTTCATTTTTATTAAAAACAGAAAAAAACACAAGTCATTTTTAAGATGACTTTAGTAACTTGAAATCAGTGAGCTTGGTGATGAAAAACAGAAGGGTGTTTCATTTTTCAGAGGGCCCTTTTGAGCCGATAACAGCCTGAAATTCCTTGTAAAATCAAATTTAGTGTGGAGGCTCCCTTGCCCACCAGGCTTCCCTTTTGCACAGTCTGGGAGCTGGTTCAGTGAGATGAAAAGCTGCACTTTTTTAAGCTCAGCTGTTAAAACCAGGCGCCATATGCAACTCTTCCTTCCGTCCTGCCATGGATGTGCAGGCTGCAGGCCTCCTGGAGATTTACCAGGGCAGCTGGGGGTGCCCAGGCTGTGCCCGACTGACTCCCTGGGGGCTGGGGGCTGAGGTGGGGCTTGCTCTTCTTCCCCTTTCTGCTTGGGGCCTGCCTGCGGGGCCATCCGGGTGAGGCTGGGATCAAATAGCCCTCAGAGGCTGATTCACACTCTTTTCCTCTTTGCCTGTGAGCCCTGCACCTACCGGCAGCTTCTTTTTTATAAACTTCCCCTTCGCTCTGTGCACATTTATTATCTTGTGTCTAGGAGCAATTATTTGTGAACACTCAGTAGCACTCTGGGGCTTTTTGCTGCCTCTCTTACCCCTCTGCATGTAGCTACAAATCCCACTTCCACTGGGCTGCCCGATGGCGCTGTCACTTAGCATTTCAGAAAGGCAGAAATCGTACTGACTCTACAAGTCTTCAGAATGGGAGTGTGCTAGAAAGGATGTGTGGCATCAAATCCCAGAAGAAAAGTCTGCACAGTGCCTAGATCCCCGGGACATGCTTCTGCTTCGGAGGAATCCACTTCCTGGCCACAGGGTTACTCAAGGCTTCTTCAGCAGCCCTGGCCCTCACTGTCCCATCTTCAGGTAGGTGCCCTGTTCCCTGTGTCCCCCCAGGGCTCACAGAGACACGGCCATCATGCGCTGAGACTCCCCCAGTGTCCACGGCACACGCCTCCTGTATGCGTGTTAACTCGAGGCACGGAAACGTTCATTTAAATCTAAATTTAATGGTAATAAGAAAAACACAGATTAGCTAAGGACAGGTTACAATGAGGTAAGGAATTAAGCAGTCAATTTTCAAAATAGAGCATGAAGCATTAGCTGCGTGACTCCCATTCACTTGAATGGAGGTTCCGGGCTCAGGTCCTGGCCGCCACCTTGGGTGTGTGGGGACCGGAACTGGTTTGCTTTGCAAACAAGCGCAGGGTGACCCTGGCTTGGTAGTGTGGCCAAAAGCAGGTGTTGAGAACCTCCAGGCACGACCTGATTGTTCTGTGTCCTCAGGTACTGGGGGATATCACCTGCCATAGCAGCACTGCTGAGCTGGGGCAGCCTCTGTTGGGTGGCTGCACCTCTAAATCCTTCCTGCACCATGTGACTCATGCCATGAATTCTTTCTTTGGTGCACTTTGTGCCCTACCTATAAGGAATTCCTAAGAGGCTAAGGCATGGAGGTCTTCCTTGCCCTATACCTCAGCCACTTCCTCTAAGGCTGCCTTCTGGGAGGGGGTTCTACATGAGGCCTTGATATCTCAGAGGGGTGGAGATCAGGGCAAGCTACAACCAGCCCCCTGTTTTACTGCCCCAGCCCAAGATTCCACTGGATTCTGGGGATACTTGCGGATTATGCATGGAGAAGGAAGGGCTCCTGGAGAGAAGCCCTGCTGGAGCGTCTGCAGCTGTTAGAGCCTGTGAGGTTGCGGGGGAGCTCAGCTCCTTGAACTACCGAGCTGATTTGGAGCATTGATGGTAGGGGTGGAGAAACACCTGCAGAGATCAGGAGATTGGATTTGTGCAAACATCCCAATTCGTGATGATTGGGCTGGAACCTTTGCCATCTGCGACCCTTGGGCCTGCCCGCCGCCCTTCTGGGCCCCTCACCTCCCTCCACCACCTTCTCTGTCGGCATCTGACAGGCACACCCTCCACCCCTGTGGACTGGGCTGGCATCTCGAGGCAGGAGAGGGGCTCAGCAAGGCTTGCCATTGCAGAGAGGAAAGGGGCCCTCCAGCAGGGTATGGGCAGGTGGTGGGGGGCTCTCTGGTCTCCCCGGGAAGTGTGTGTCGCAGCAGCTGAGAGAAGACGTGAGTCCCCCTAGCCTTTTCCTGGCAGGACGGGGCGACGGCAACATTTACTTAAGCTGTGGAGTTTGGCACTGCTGCCGCCAGGCGCCATCTGGAAAGCCCTTCTCGCAAAGCCGTGGGCCCTCCCAAAGTGCTCAGGGGGGCAGGACTTGGGCAGAGCTTTGGGGGCTTTTTCTTGGGCAGAACCTGAGATTCCAGGCACCTGAGCAGGACTGGGGCGTCTCTGGGAGCCATGGAGCTAAGCAGGTGCTCATGGGTCTGCAAAGGGTTCCCCTCTGCTGGGTCTCCCAGTGAATTCTCAGCCAGATCTGCTCTGGCTTTTCTTTGTCGGGAGCGCACTCACTTTCCCGGGGCTGCATTTCCATCTATTTATTTTGCATTGCATCTTGCTTACTGTTGTTTTCACCTAAGTCCTGGTCTGTCGTGGCGCCGATGGTATGTTGCCAGCCAAGATTGGTAGGGATAGTTACTTATTGTCATAGCAGGGCTTGTTAGCACAAGGGGAGAAATGGGGAGTGTGCCCCTAAAATGTGCTGGGAGACAAGATGGAAAACTCGGCGGCCAGGCTGGTGATAAACAGGGCCAGGCTAAGCAGAGATTTGCCACCGTCCTTTCCCTGATCCATATCTTCAAAAAGAAACTTAGAGCCCCTAAACAGTGCGTGTCTGAACACTCCCACCACTACCTGATGGGTGGGCCGAGGCTCAGAGAAGCAGAGGGGAGGCCGGGCTGGCAGTCGCTGGAATTCACACGCTCAGTTTTGTTTTCTTTTCCCACCAAGAGGAAGCTGTCCAGCGCCTGCTCCTCACGGGCCCTGGCTCTTAGTGGCTGTGAGCCTTGGGGGTTGACATGTACCATGTGTCTGGGAAAAGTGGGAGGCACAGCACAAGCTGACTCCTTGGCTAGGCTGCCCACCATGCCACATGGGGCAGCCCTCTTCTTGGGGGTGCCCAACCAGGTGCTAGCAGGCTGAGCTGGATGGTGGAAGCACTGGGCGGTGGGTGGGCTTGACTTTTAAAGCCCAGTCACTCAGAGGGTGAGGTCATTTTCCTGTGAAGTGAGGTGCAGCTTTGCGAAGCCTTTCTTTGTTTCACCTTGTGCCTTGGGGTCTGGAAAACCCACAATAGGCCCCTTCTTTCCTTTGGGAGGCACCTGGGTTGCACCGAAATTGAGGTGGACACTGGCTTCTTCCCTCCGTTCCAGAGCCGTTAGCTGGGTGATGAGCTAGGTGGCCCCCTGCAAGGAGCAGGTGCTGGACATGTTACTCTTCATCAGGGTAATGTCCCGAGACCCTCCACTCAGTGGTTGTCACTGTGAATCTGGGACACCCTCCGTTGTCTTCAATCATCTTGAGAGGCATTTTGGAAAATGTCCAACTTGCTTATGTTTTAGTTCAGCATGGGATGCGTGCAGCGGTTGTTTCCTTGAAGACCAAGACAGATGCACATTTCTCTTTATTGCTAAATACATTTTGTTAAAATTCGCTGCTAAAATAGGTGAGTTTATTTTTTTTTTAAGTCATTTACCCTGAGCGATTGAAGTGCTCCTCGGCAGCGCTGCCATGTGGCCTAGGACGACCCCTACCATGGGAGGCCTGGCAGGCAGGTCCTTCCCAGCTACCCGACCCCCTGGGACAGCCTTTTTCCAGTGACCTGGGGTCCTCTGTGCTGAGCCTCCCCTTGAGGGGGATTTGCTGACTCCTCTGCTCCTAGTGTTATTTTTTGTGTGTGACATTTTTATTATTTTTCTTACTATAAAGTAAACTTATTTATTTTGGACATTAGAAAATACAGATCAATAAGAATTAAAATAAATCTTAAGTATATGGGCCTATTCCCTCTCAGAGTTCGCCATTGTGATCACTTGAGTTCCCCTTCCCGTCCTTCAGATGCGCTGGTGTGTTTCACGAAAAAGGACCCTATTGCTTGCACCTACTGTCATATGATACAGTTTTATAGTTTTTACTTAAATATCTGTCATATTTTTGGGTCATTGAATAATCTACACACGGTTCAGCAATGTTTTCTGTATAGGGTCAGGCAATAAATATTTTAAGCTTTCCAGCCCACGTGGTCTCCATCACAACTACTCAATTCTGCTGTAATCAAAGGGGTGCAGGCCAATGTGCAGGGGGTGAGAGGATTCATCAGAGACAGAGTGGGGAGCAGAACAGGTGGGTCTACTGAAATATACTGCTGAGCGGAGCAGTGGGGGAGGCAGGAGAGGTCTGCTGCGCCATGTGGGTCAGCTCCCTGGCTGGGGATTGAATTCAAGCTGTAGTAGTGATAGTGCTGTGACTTAACCCTTAGGCCATCAGGGAGTCCCTCAGCAAAACTTTTTTTTTTGCAAAAATAGGTGACAGGTGAATTTGGCCCATGGACTGTCCTTTGCAGACTCCTGTTTTATAGTAAGCATCATACTTGTTTAAAAAAGTTTCACACAAGTTATAAGTTCATTGAGAAAATACTAGAAATAGAGAGAAGCAAAGGAAAAACACCTGCATCTTTAAAATGTTTTAGCCACTCCCATCCGACTGCACATAATAGGAATTGTTTCCAGGTTTCCTTTTTGGACTCAAACCATTCATATCCTCTGCACAATGATTTCCAGAGGTGGAACTTCTGGCTGGAGCATGTCTGGTCACAGCGGCACCCCTGGGCTGCAGTCCATCCTCACCACTGCGTGCTGTGTCCCAAGGCCTTTTCCTTCCAGTGCTGGAGTCTTTGCCATGAGAATGTGCCCCTGAAGTTATATTGAAATCTGTCTCCCTGAAGCTGCGTGGTTCCCAGTGGCCGAGCTGCTCTGTGACTCTTTGGTTCATTCATAAATTCACCCATTTGTTTTTTGTTCAGTCATTCATTTATTCATTCAAGGACAAAATGCTCATTAAATCAGTTCTGAATGTGGAGCAATAGGCTGGATAAGGGGATGCTAAGACAAGGGGAGTCTCGTGTCACATCCAGAGACTCAGACCTGCGGACTGGGCCAGCCTAGCTGAGTGAGAGGGGCAGGAGGGCCTACCCTAGGGCCAGAGGAGCCCCGCCTTGCCGAGGTGCCACCTATGTTCCCCAGAGACCTAAAAGGGGGACGGGACCTCTTCAGTCATCTAAGTAATTCCTTTGGAAGGTAACTTTTCCGATCTTCAGAATTTGGCCAACTTGTGACTTCTGGGGAAGCAACCTCTCCAGCACAGCCACATAGCTGGCTGTTTTCTCTCTCTGGCTGTGAACTAGAGTTAAAATCATCTTCTTGCTGTGGAAGAGGCCCTGGGGGGAAAAGTCCAGCTGGTGCTTTGGAGGAAGCCCCCACACCCCCGAGACCAGGACGGGAGCAGGGTGGGAGTTCTTGGGGGACTTGGCTTTGCAGTGCACATGGCTGGGCACCCACCAGGCCACTCAGGGGTCCAGTCCTGAGGGAGGCATCAGGGAGAGGCATGGCCGTACCCCACACCCGGGAGTGAGGGACAGGCGCCAGACTCACGAGGACGGGAGGACACGGGTCAGGTTTCAGAGGGTGAGCTGCCTTCTGTTGGATCGTGAGAAACTGGAAAGAAGGCTCATTTTACCCAAATTAGCCTTCCACTTGGGACAGCCCATGAATGCCCCAGAGAGGACAGGTGAGTGTCTTGGGGGCTGGACCCTCCGGTTGTTAAAATATCCGTCATCAGTAGCATCAACAGAGGATTGCTGGTTCTGTGGATATTGCTCTTTCTTATTTTTTGGTGGAACATAAACTGAACCCAGATCCGCGGCTGGGGCCCCTCATCCAGCACTGCTGATTATGTCTTCACTCCTGAGGGTGAACCTTGAAGGTCTCCGAGAGGCAGAGCATGATGGAGGTCATGGTGGAGGGTGCTGGTGCTGGTCCTTGAGAGCTGTGTGGCCCAGCAAGGACTCTGTAGCCTCTCTGTGCCTCGGTTTCCATGGTGCGTTGCTATCCAGAGCTTAGCTCAGTCCCTGCCTGAGGATGTGCTCAACCAGTGTGCTGTGTTATTAGGGTTATTTTTGCACTAACTGGGCAAAAACGGGAAACTTGGCTAGTTGAGTGGTTGTTAGGAGTCACAGCCCTGGCTTCACTGACAGTCACTGAATCTGGCCATCATTTGCTTGTGTCCCCCCTAAAATGGTGGGCTTATCCTGCTGTCTTGGCTGGAGGATGACTTGGGGGCCCTTATAAAGCAGTAACTGGTGTTCTGGGTAGGCAGCTTCCTTCCTTCATGTGGAGTCACTACAAAGTGGTTTGGCTTTTGCCTACTTTCCCCCCATATTTTGTTGCCACAAATGAATCCCAGTTCAAACTGACTTTATAAGTAACAACTAAGATTCAATTGTTCAAGACACTGAAGCGTCTGGAGTTTGGTTTGGCTCTAAGTGCCATGGATTTAGCAGCTCAAATGGTATTCTTTTTTTTTTTTTTTTTTTTTTTTTTTATAGAGGCATGCTTTATTTATTTGTTTGCTGGTTTGTTTGTTTGTTTTGTTTATACATGCACTGGGTACAGTCAGAAGCGCGGGAGGGTGAGAGAACCCACCAGAGCCAGAGCGGGGAGCAGAGCAGGCAGAAGGACCGAAGTACACTGCTGAGGGGAGCAGCGGGCGGCAGGAGAGGTCTGCACGCCATGTGGGACCCTCCTCTGGTGGCCGGGGAGCAGCCGGGGATCGAACCGGCGCCGCAGAGGCCGCGCGCAGTTTCGCAACCCAGCGCTCAACCGCTGCACCACCGGGGAGGCCCTCAAATGGTATTCTTAAGGACACTTTCCCCTCATGGTAGCAAAAAGGCTGCCACGGTTCAGCCCTCACACCCCTGCACCACCAAACAGAGTAACATTCTCTGCTGGAGGCCCAGAACCACTCATTAAGGCCAGGGGTTGGGATGCACCACCTGGCTCATATCAAGCAGGATCACCCTTGGGTGGTGGCAGGGGAGAGTGTGAGCTCACCCATTGCAGTAGTTGAGATGGAGTTCTGGAGAATTGGCTGTAGGAGGCCTGGAGCCCGAGCAACAAGGTGGTGTCCCAAATGTCCCAGCTTTGAGGTTTTTGCCGGCAGCAGCAGCTGCAGCATTTGTCCTCCTGTTCAGGACGTTTAATAGATATCCCGGCCTCTCTGAACAAGGTGGCCAGGGAGCTATGACTGTAAGAAGGGTCTCTTCCCGCCTCCCCAGGACTGGCAGAGCTAAGGCTGTGCCACTTGGGACAGCTAGTTCCTTGGCTACTTTTTCTGCCTCCTCTCTTCCGATGTGGAGCCTCAGCTGTGCCTGGAAGTGACGGCCCCACCAGAGCCGACACACACAGGTGTGCCCTTGTGCCCACTGTGTGCCCTGAGCTACGTTCCGGCCATTAGTGGATGGATGGGGTGCTGGAGGATCTCCCTACTCCTGAGGAGAACCATCTTTGGGGAACTGTCACACACGCAGAGAGCAACGTTGGTTGCCCGCACGGGCGTCACAGGGTGGCCTGGCTGTTTCCTTCCTCCACCTTCACTGCCTCCCCGGGTGGCCAACCAAAAAATGTGCCCGTCTTAGCTCTGAAAGGGCATAGCAGAGATGAGTCTGTGGGTCTGCTCAGACACCAGGCCTGCCCACAGGTGAGGTGTAGTCTGCCCAGAGCTAGGCCTTTACACCCGGTTCTGAGTTCCCTTGCTTGCACAGAGTGGGGAGTGTTCCACAGAAGACACCCCTGGAATGCTGGGGCAGATGCTCCTATTAATGAACCTCAGTTCACTTAGTGAACTCAGCATGGGGAGGCTATATTGAGTTACAAAGCTAGGCCGTGGCTAGCTGGGGTTCGAACCCATGATGTCTGACCCTTTGCATTTTAATTCCACTGCCGGGTCATACTGGGGATGAGGTGTCTGCAGCAGATGGCAGGAGCTTGGCTCACCGTCCTGTCGCCACTTCTGGCAGCTCTGTTAGAACAGGCTTTGTGAAGACAGCTCCTCCCTCTGCTGTCATCTCCCTGGGGGTTGCTGCCCAGTCCCTCGAGACCTACCATTGAGGCATCCCCCCTTAGACTTGAAGCCCCGTCCCCCAAACCTGTGCCCACAGAGTCCCCCAACACCTGTCACAGGCACAGCAGGCACAAGGGCCTGTGGATCATGTCCCCAGGGTGCCCCTGCTGGCCCCAGACAGGGGAGGTGAGCCCATCGGAGCGTAGCCTGATTGGACGGGCCATCGGCCTGACTTGGGGAACCGCTTCAGCCTGTGTGAGCTCACCTGAACCTCCCTCCACCCGTCCCTCCCAGTGACGCTCTGCAATGTCCTTCCCATGCTGTCCTTTGCTGCGCTGGAAGGTAGCGCGGGCATGGGGCGGGACAGCAGACAGACAGAGCTCCTCTCTGGCACCAGCCAGAGCTGCTCATGATTGCACTAGCTGTCCGCCCCCGCCTTTTCCAGAGGAGAAGATGGGGAATCCCCCACTGGTAGATGAAGAGAAAGAGAAGAGAGGGCCTCTAATCCTCCTCCCTGGTCAGCACCATCCTCTGAGGTGTAAATTAGGAGGGCAGAGTTAGCATCTGGGAAGCCTTCCAGAGGAGGGGCTGCCTAGTTCTTTGTTGTCGCACCTCCTGGCACCAAAGACTGAACCAGGAGGCCACTTCACACTGACCACGCCGAGCAGAATGTTCTGGGCTGCCTCTGCCCTGGACCCACCCAGGATGCTTGCAGGAAAGGGCCCAGGCTCAGTTGGGGGGGCTGTGTCTGCTGTCATGGGGGGCAGTTTCCGATTGCTTATGGTTGCTGGGAATGGGGTGTTTGTGTGACTGCGTGCGAGTGTGTGGGGGCTCGTGTGTCTGTGGTGTGTGCTGGGGGCGAGGGTGCTGGTATGAGAGTGGTTGTACTGTCCTGGGCACAGTGGCCTCACATTTGGGTGCGGGTTGCTGGGGTGTGTGGGTGGCCGTACACCTGGGTGAATGTGCCTGTGTGTGTTGGTGTGTCTCAGGCTGTGGGTGGCGTGGTGTGTGTGGGGTATGCCTGTGCTGAGCGTGTGTGGGCCTGCTCATGGGTGAGAGTGATCTGTCAGTATGTGAGTATGGGGGACTTTGGGTGTGTGTGGGGATGTGGCATTGGGGTGTGCAAATGTGTCGCTGAGGTTGTGTGGCTTGGGAAGTGTGTATTTGGGCACTGACACTTTTTGGTAGAGCACGTGTAATGGAAGGCAGTGTGTATGTTGGGTTAGACTCTGGGCTGTGTGTTGTGTGGTTTTTTGTGCTGGGGACTGCTGCATTGGTGTGTGTGGTGCTTTCATACAGGTGTTGGTAGAGAAGTGTGTGTTGGGATGTGTGTCTTGATGTGTGTTTGCCTGTGTCATGTGTGTTGTGAGCGTCAGCTGGTAGCTGAGGTTTGGGTGGGTTGACCTTCCCAAAGCATCTCAGTCTTCTTTGCAGGAAGAGAAGCTGGGTTCTGAGCCTGCCCCCCCCCTTTCCCAGCACCTCAGCATGGCTAGTGGGGTCTTCCCTCCCTATTGCCAGCTCAGCCTCAAGTAGAAGATCCAGCTTCTGGGGAGCAAGTTGGCAAATGCAGGAGGTGCTTGTCTTCCACCATTTCATGGCCATACTCTCTGCAGCCTCAAGCCTTCTTTCCTCAACAAAGAAGCTGGGGCTCGAGGGTCCAGGATCCCCATACACAGAACCTCTGTTCTGGAGCTCAGCCAGCTGCGTGCCTGGGGTGGAGAGGACTCCAAGGTGGAGAACTCCACGGGGTACTGTCCTTACAGTTCATGGACAGAGGCAGCCTGGCTGACAGTGGCCTGCAGAGGCCAGGGCAGCAGGGTCCAGCCATCACCGTGGGCACTGCACCCTCAGTCAGCGGTGCTGAAGGGCTTCAGCTGTGTGGCTACCTTCTGGTAAAGTCATCTTGCAGCCACTTTTGGGTTTACTTGGCTGTTTTATGGAGACCATGGATGATCTAGGGGTACAGGCATGGTGGGGAGCATGAAAGTGAGCCTTACTGAGTAGACCACAAGGTAGGATCTTGGGGCACAAGAATGTGCCCCAAACAAGCAGCAGACATTGGGGCATATCACTGTGGTCAAAACCTGGAGGCCAGATGGGCCCTGGGCATGTGAAGATCGAAAGACTTTTCATGTCCTCTGTGCATACAGCGTGGGCATCTGACTTCCCCGGAACCTCAACCCAGTTTCCACGAGACATTTCATAAGGTCAGAAGGAAAATAATGTCAGTGGCAGAAGGTGGCAGGGGAGGGTGCATGGAATTTGGGGGGAGTTTTTCTGCAAATCATGTGGAACAGAGAGTGTTCATGCCAGCTCTGCCTGGCCTGCTGGGAATGTGTGAAGATTTGGAGACAACTGTCCTTTCTCTGTTAGTGGTTGAGGAAATGCTACCATCTTGGGATATGAGCCTGGAGGAACAATGTGAGAGGCACTGGAGAGGAAGCCCCCCATGCTGAGAAGCAGATGTCCCTGAGGGTAGCAGGTCCCTCCAATGCAGAGCTTCTCTCCAGGATAAGCAAGGCCCTGGGGCAAACCAGAAGCCAACTTGGGTAGCTATGGCTTCTCAGGGAATTTGGAGGAACATTCTAGAACCACTGAGTCACAAGAGCTCTGGAGGACAGGAGGCTTGAGGAAGCTTGTGGGGCCGGCAGGGTGAACAGGTGTCCAAGTGGCCATTTTAACACCTAGCCAACTTCTTTCCATGCTGGATGTCGCCAGTGGTTTCCTGTTGCACATGCAATAAAGTCCACGGCTGACAAGGCCCGTGATGGCTTTGTCTTGTCCTCTATTGAGGTGCTGAGGTCCTCTTCCCTGCTCTCTGTCTTAGGCCCCTTGGTCCAGTCCCCTTGGTCACCTGTGTGTTGTCTGTCCTCCCTTGGGTGTGCTCTTGACAGAGATGGCCTCGGGCTGGTGCCCTCTCATCCTTACCTCTCAGGACAAATGTCACCTTGTCGAACAGCTTTCCCACAACCCCCGTAAGAAACAACTCCCAGCAGCCTTTTTCTGCTGTCATCTCCAAAACCTTTGGGAACACTGTGCTCTACACTGTACTCAGCGGCGGTCCCAGGGCAATCCCAGTCAGGTTGGTGTAATTATGTGGGGCGCCCCAGGACCCCCAAACCTGCCTGCTCAAAATAGGTTCTGCCATCTGCCACATCAAGACAAAACATACTCTGGTGTGTAAGACCTTCAATGGAAAACAACTTTAATACAATTAGTGTACAATAAAGAGAAATAATATAGTTTCAATAGTTTCACCATGAAACACCCAAAGTTACCCATCCCTTCGTGGGTAAATGCCCAGCTAGACAGGGTTGGTGCAAAGCAGGACCTCTGAGGCCCAAAAGCTTGCCACGAATCTAAGGCACCTTCTGGCGGGGACCTTTAGAAGAGGCCAGGCAAGTCCAGCAGAAAAGGAGCAAACCAAAGTATAAGCCAAGGTAAAGGCTGCCATTGTCAGCCTCCCCATGGGTCTCTGAGCCGTGTCTCTGTCTCTAGTCTCTCTTCCATGTCCCCCAAGTCCCTGGTGCAAGTCCAAGGCCAAGAAGCAAGTGCAGCGTCTTCACGTCTCCCTGCTCCATGTGCCTCCTCCAGGTCTCCTTCTGATCCCCCTTCTCTCTCCCTGTCTTCTCCGGCTTCCCCTCCCTGCTCAGCTCCACCCCTCCTCGAGTGGGGCAGGGACCTGCAACCTCCCCTTCCCCTGCCCCCCCGCCCCCACCCCCGGCACAATTACCCTCTGCAATGTCAGCACAACCACCAACTATAAACTTCTCAGAACACATCCCAGTAGTTGAACAACGCAAGCCCCCATTGCCTGACTCGGGTATTCAGTCACCAGATTCCCTCATTGGTCTGTTCGGCCCTGGAGTGAGCCCGTGAGAGCAGGAACCTGCTTCGAGGATGCTTCTTTAGTGCCTTCAGCAGTGCCTGGCCATGGTAGATGCTTTATAAAAAATATTGTGCCTTTTGAAGTAGAATTTCTTTTTTTAATTATTTCATTTTTTATGTAGAAGAACTGGGGTACAGACCAGAGGTGCGGGGGTTGAGAGGATGCACCAGAGACAGAGTGGGGAGCAGGACAGGCCAATAGACTGAAATACACTGCTGAGGGGGGCAGTGGGTAAAATAGGAGAGGTCTGCCATGCCATGTGGGTAGCTCCCTGACCAGGAATGGAACTCAGGCTGCAGTGGTGATAACGCTGAGACTTAACCCCTAGGCCACCAGGGAGACCCCCTGAAGTGGAATTTCTGTGTCAGTTCAGGACATGCCCAGAGTGAATGCTGAAATCAGGGCCACAGTGAGGACTTAGTGGTTCAGTTTGGGGTGGAGAAGATACAGTGATGTGCTCCCACATGTAATTCCACATGTAAGGGAACAGGCGGGGAGCATCTCGTGTGGGGCTAGAAGGATGATGGCCCTCAGCCAAGCCTGTGGACTCAGCTCACGGGGGAATATCCATAGCTGCTGCTGTGTGTGCCCCCCTGAGTGCCACACGGGCCCAGTGCTGGGTGTCCAAAGGTACTCATGGAAAATTATCACTGAGGTGAGGTCCACACTGAGCACGAAGCACAGACCTCCAGGCCTCACTTGTCCAGGGTTGCTCGTAAGGTGTGGACCCTACAGGGCTCGTAGGCTGCAGCTGCTGGAGGCTGCACTGCCTGCAGAGGGCAGGAGAAGAGGCTCTCAGGGGAGCTGGGGCACCGGAGAGGCCATGGACGCTGTGGACAGCGGATGGAACTGCTGGGGTCTCTGGAAGTTCTGGGTAGGGACAGGGGTCTTGGCCATGCATGGCCACTGAGGACATATTTTTTGCAGTGGTTGTTGCCTTCGTCTTATCTGTTGGGGCTACTCTAATACCACAGACTGAGGGCTGTAGAAACAGCAGACAGGTACCCCTCAGGGTTCTGGAGCCTGGAAGTCCAAGATCAAGGTGCCAGAGTCCCCTTCCTGGTTCCTAGATGACCATCTCTGTGCTGTGTCCTCACATGGTAGAAAAGTGGGGAAGCTCTCTGGGGTCCCTTTTATCCAAGATCTAGCCCCTCCCTAAGGCCCCACCTACAAATTTCAGCACATTGGGGGGGTCATGATTTTAACATGAGTTGGGGGGCCACATAGTTTAGTCTATGGCGCCTCCTCACTGGTCCCCCTAAAGCAGTGTTGCCGATCATGTTCATCCCAGCACAGACAGAGCTGCAAAGAGGTGGCAGCAAATGCCAATGAGCTGTGTGTGGTGGGGTCCTTCCGCTGCTGGGGTGTCCCATAGCCCTTGGCTGGTGCAGGCAGGTCCCACAGGGGAACGTGAACAGGTTTTTTTTAAAGATTTATTTATACATACAAGAGCTGGGGTACAGGCCAGAGGTGTGGGGGGTGAGAGGATTCACCAGAGACAGAGTGGGGAACAGAACAGGCAGATCTACTGAAATACACTGCAGAGGGGAGCAGCGGGCAAGACAGGAGAGGTCTGCTGCGCCATGTGGGTAGCTCCCTGGCTGGGGATCAAACTCATGCTGCAAAGGCTGCAGATTGCTTCACAATGCAGTGCCTAACCCCTTGTGTCACCAGGGAGGCCCTCATGAGCGGTTTTTAATTTGTGCAACGCAACCGTGGACAGAGGTCCCCGTTCCACTATTGACACCCTGCCCCCACGGCCTGCCAGCCCCCAGGCCCTGGCCACCCCAGGCCCTCACACAGGGTGGGACAAACCTCCTTGGGCCAACCAAGGACATCAGAGGCAGACAGTGGCCTCCTTGGAATCTCATTGCAGGTTTCAAATGGAATCCAGTAACCGTAGCTTTCCTCAGACTGTGTCCAACTCCCATGGTATTTACTGCTAGAAACATAATATTTAACTCATAGGGAAGCAGCCAGAGAATTCAACAGCACCCAGGGATCTCCAGGGGGAGAAATGTAATAGAAAAAAGTATTATACTTTTTAAAGTCATTTTTAACAGTTTTTGCTGTTTCAAGCTGCTCCCATAGCCTCTCCCTCAGACTACGGAGGATGGGGGGTTGAGGGGAGCTGTGTGAGTCCTGGGGAGCAGGGGAAGGAAGGTTTCCTGGGTAGGGGAGTAAGTTTTTCATTTTGGAATAGTAGCATCAGATTTACGAAAAGGTGCAAGGCTCTTGTAGAGAGTAGAGTCCCCCCTTGTCTACAGCTCTGTGGTGCACTGGTTGGGGTGCATGAGCCCTGGCACCCATTACCATTAGCAGAACCCCGTGCTCTCTTCCTTCGTTTCCAACTAATGCCATTTTCCAAGATTCTACCCCAGATACTACATTACATTATTTTTTTGATTAATAAACTTTATTTTTTCAGAGCAGTTATAGAATTGAGCAGAAAAGAGTCCCCACGGCCACCCAGTTTTCTCCCACAGCTTCCCCCATGGCACTGCTCGTGGCCATGACTCCTTTACCCCCTCTTGGCCGCAACGGTCTCTAAACCTTTCCTGTGTTGATGAGCTTGCTGATTTTGAGGCATCCCAGTGAGGTGTTTTGTAGATGGGCCATGGTTGGTCCATCAGGTTTTGCTGGTGTTTCTCGCAGGGCTGGACTGGGGTGTAGGTGAGGGAAAAGCTCCACAGTCAAGTGCTGTTCCCATCACATCATGTCCTGGTACCTGTTGTCAACCTGATTTACCATTATCAAGGTTGAGAGATTGACCTTGACCACCTGGCTGAGGACAGGTTTGCCAGGTTTCTCCACTGTACAGCCACACCCTTTAAAAGAAAATTCAGAGACAGGAGCAGCCACACAATCATGGGACTGAGTGCAAAATGGAAGGCGTGGTCCTGTATTTGGCGCTGTGGGTTTCTAGACGGCACAGCGATAACCCAACATCAAGCCAAAGGCAGGGCCTTCAAGCCTGAGGCACTGAGTGGCTGCACTGGGGTTGCTGGCTGGGTTTGTAGGACCACTGTTGGGTCCCCAGATGCCCCTAGTGCCCTGTGTGCAAAGTGCAGGAGTGGCACACTGGTGGGCACTGACACCTGGGGCATTGAAGGTAAGTATTGGTGTGGGTAACACAGCAGGGACAGGGCACGTGGAAACATTGTAGGTCTCTGCAAAAGCAGATATCTGAGGCAGTGTGCAGTGTGCAAAAGCCCCCTCACTCCCCAACTCTGAGTGGACATATGTGTATCCAGCAGCAAATAGCAGAGTGATCCCATACTTTCTGAAAATCTGCTTGCCTTTTAACATTTTTTTAAAGAATTTTCTTCCTTCCTCACTGCACAGAGCAACATTTTCTGTCTAGAAGACCTTAAGATATTTTATTTACAAGATGCAAAATGAGCCCGTTTGTGCTGGGTAAACCGGGGAGTCCTGCTGGAGGGGGCACCTGGAGCCAGTGGCTCCCTCTCCTTGCTGCTCTCATTTGCAGAGGAGGGCTTCTTGCTCCCTGGTCTCAGGTGCGTACCTGTGGCAGCGCAGACCCCTTGCTGCAGCGTCAGTGCAGCGATAAGAGTGTGCAGCTGCCAACCGGCTTCTCCTTGCTGTTACTCACCCAGCTGTTTAGAGAAGGAGAGAGTATTTCTAATCAGCCATATGGCATGGAGTTTTATTTGCCGTGGTAAGTTAAAATGTACATTATTGGTCAGCATCTTGCATGCAGATTTTGACACTGCATTCCAGGAGTACCTGCGGAAGAGAGAGGTGGCAAGTTGGATCTGTGTAATTACATTGCTTTGCAGGCTTGTAACATCGCCATCCCTAACTATGCCCGGTATCTCGCTGCCACGGCTGCCCGGGGATATTGCGCGCAGCTCCCGTAGCCAGAAAAGATTATGTAAACACGGTGTGCGATCTTGAACGTGAGTAATGAAGTTGAGTACTTGTTGCAAAAATTAATAAATGGCTGGTTGACACGTGAAGGAGGAGTCTCCCGTGTGCACACCGAGTGGCCCGTGTAGTGATGGATAAATGCACCTCTGGGCACAGTTGACATCAGGAAATTCATCCTTTTTTCCTATCGATATGAGCAAATGGACAATTCTAGTCCATGCCCTTAACTTTCTACTTGACTAACATGAAATCATCACAAATATATCTTTCTCTTCCTCTTGGCCTGTCAGAACCTAAGCCCTTTGCTTCAAAAGCAAGTAAGTCAGTGTTGTGGGACTATTTGCAGTTTCTAGAATGATCTATGCCCCTGCCTGGACCAGTGATCCTCCTCTTCTCCTATTTATTGAGCATCTGCAGTGTGTCCCGAAGTTGCCCACCTGGAAAGTCTATTTTGAGCCTTGGTTCAAGTGCCACCTCCCTGTCTGCTGCCTTACTTCCCTGGCAGTTCATCCCTCTGTGCTCATTCTCCCCCGATGGCGCTTCAGTGTCCAGCTCCATCTCCTTCTTCTAGGAACTGTGTGTACGTGCGTGGAGTGACCCAGGCCAGGCTCCAGTGTGGTCCACCAACACGTGTGATCTTGGGCAGGGTACCCCTGAACCTCAGCTGTCCCATCTTTAAAATAGGAAACACTTATTTTTAGTTTGTAAGGTTGTTAGAGATTAGGTCATGTATGTGGCACACAGTACATGCTCAGTAAGTGTTAAAACATGGGCCTCCCCAGTGGCGTAGCGGTTGAGCGCTGGGCTGCGAAACTGCCCGCAGCCTGTGCAGCGCCGGTTCGATGCCCGGCCACTGGTAAGGGTCCCACATGGTGCGCAGACCTCTCCTGTCACGCCCACTGTTCCCCTTAGCAGTGTACTTCATCAGTCTGCCTGTTCTGCTCTCCACTCTGACTCTGGTGAATTCTCTTACCCTCCCGCATTTCTGACTGTACCCAGTGCTTGTATAAATAAATAAATAAATATTAAAAAAAAAGTGTTAAAACATGGATGGAGGAAGTGGCACCTGCATAGTCTCAGCGTGTAGACTGGAAAGAGAGAGGGCGTGCGGGCAGAAGGCCCAGCAGGGGCGAAGGGGGAGCATGTAAGCCAGCAAGGTGAGTCGGTATGTCAGGGTGGGGGTGGTGAGGAGTGGTGAGGAGAGGGGGCAGTGATCACAGGTGTCTGGAAGCGTGTTGGGCCCAGAGGTAGGTGACTCTGGGAAGGGCCGGATTGTGGGGGGTCTTGATGGCAGGCGAGGACACTATCCTGGATGCCTAGGGGCTGTGTGTGCGTGTGAAACCATTAAGGAGATTTGTAGCACAGCTCTGCTGAGAGCATGTGTGCTTCTGTGTCGGGGCACGTGCCCGGGTGCCTCCCTCTGACAGCCGCCCTTCCCACCATAGCAGACACATCTGGGGCTCTGAGATCCTGGGCACTGGTGCGCCTGGTCCTGGGTGAGCCTCCCTCTGCCCCTCCCTCTCGCTCCATCAGGGGACAGAACGCCACGTGTCGCCAAGAAAGAATGTTACACGAAGGCGCTGAAGTGAGGCTTTAAAGCAGTTTGGATTTTTCTCTTACTGCTGACATTGATTACTATTAATTAAGGTTGATATTTACAATCAGAGGAAGAATAGGAGCAGATCATTTTTTATTAATCACTATTCTAGATTAATCATTAGTCATCATTATCAAAATATTCAGACAGTGGACAGCAGCTGGGTTTTTAAAATCAAGTGAATGGCTGAGTTATGCTACAGTCTGTGTCTCCCTCACCTCACTTTCCAGGCTTGCCCTATGGCCCCCAAACTGGTATCAGTGGCCTTCCTTTTTCCTGTCCCCCTCATCCCTAACATCTCCTCTGCCCCTTCTCTCCCATCACCCAGCTCACTCCCCTTATGTTGGTCAGCACTTCCAGAGATGTGTGTGCCATCCTGCTTACTCTTGTGGTTGTTTTTTTATTTTAAGATTTTATTAATTTGGCGTAGAAGGACTGGGGTGTAGGCCAGAGGTGCAGGGAGGGTGTGTGTGTGTGAGAGAGTTCACCAGAGACAGAGTGGGGAGTGGGAGTAGAATAGGCAGATCAACTAACTACACTGCTGAGGGGAGCAGTGGGCAAGACAGGAGGTCTGCTGCACCTTGTGGGTCAGGCCATAGTGGTGATAGCGCGGAGACTCAACCCCTAGGCCACCAGGGAGGTCCCCCATCATGCTTATTCTGATAGCCATTCCTAGCTGGTGAATTTGTGTCATTTCCTCCTCTGTCTCCCTCTTGCTGGCAGAGTCAGTGAGAGTGGGGAACACTTGTGGGCACAGTTGCCAGGGTGAGTTCGCTGTAGCAACCCCCACTTCCAAACCCCTTCTCATGTTATCTGAGCACCTGTCAAAGCAGACCCCACATGGGTCCCAGCCCCAGGCCCCACACACCCCTGTGCTTGTAGTGTCCCCCTCCTGAAATGGCTTTGCTCCCCATCACTGTTCAGGTCCTGCCCGAGAATTGAGGTGCCAGAGCTGAGCCCATGCATCCAGAGGTTTAAAACTACTTACTTCGTCTTCCGAAATTTTCTTAGGAACTCGTCACTTTATAGTGAAGTGAGTTAGTGATTTTGTTCAATTTTGAGCCCCATGAGGACAGGGATTGAATTGTCCCAGGTCATTCATTATAGGCGCCCATAGGACTTGAGGAGCTTTGCATGCATTAGGGTCCTGGCATTCTCAGACCCCAGTGCCTCGGGGTCACAGGGGAAACGCTGACCTCTCCTGCTTTCTTCCCTGTAAGGTGACTCGTCTCCCCCCTACCACCCCCTGAAGGGTCCCCAAGTGTGTTCTCTGTGCTGCACGAATCCATTTGCCTCTTACTGACGTTGGTCCTGGGGACTCTGGTCATTAGCATTCTGGCATTTGGAGTGAGAAAAATGAAATATAGGGGATACTCGTGCTCCATTTAGGGTTTTTTAAGTAGGTAAACAATTGTAGGTAATTTAATTTCTCTGTTAATGGTGCACACGGATTTGCTAAGCAAAGCTGTTGCTGGGTTGTGGACACACACTGCATACAATTCAATGAGAATCGGCCTCCGATGGGCGGCAATAAATGTCAAACTGTTCAACATTGATTGTTCATGGAGGAATATTGCTTAACAAAGAGTGGAGTACCTTTCTGAGGGTGTTCTAAGAGAAATAGGAACAGAAATAAGAATAGAAATAGGAATACTGTCTCCCTCTGTGGCTCCCTGCCGCTCGCAGTTGGGGACGTGCTGGGCATGGGGAGTGGACCGCTTGGGCGTCTGTTCTCTTAATGGTACCTCAGCCCCCAGCAAGGAAGGAAGGGTGTCTCCAAGCCTCTACTGGCTCCCCACAGTACTGCCAACTTCTTCATCTGCGTTGTCCGTCTTAGAGGCCCCAGGTCCTGCGGCTCTGCTGTCTCCCACTGCTCTCCAGCTGTGCCCGTCTGCTTATTGCTTACTGCAGTATGGTCCAGCCTCAGGGCCTTTGCACTGTGTCCTCTCTGCATGAAATTTCACTTTTCTCTGCTTTTCCTGACCACCGCCCAAGGTCAAAGCTCATCTCCAATGTGCCCCAACTCTGTCAGTCCCCAACTATTCATCACTCTTGTGTTTTTAACTGTTTGGAGTTGCCTTATTTATTTTTTTCTGAAATGTTTTCTATCTCCCCTCTAGAATGTGAACTTCATGAGGGTAGGGATACAGTCTGTGTCGGCCACTTAGGCAGCCCAATACCTAGAGCAGTTCAAGTTACAGAAGAGTGTACATTTGCTGTGCTATCCGTGAGATAAGAAGTAGTGACAGGACAAGTGAGTTGAATGACTCCAAAAAGTGATAGAACATAGGAGCATTTTATGAAACAGCAGCCTCCCAAGACCTGGGAAAAAGATGCTTTGGCTTCCTTTCAAAATAATCTCCCTTTAGTAGAATTTGTCTCCTTTATGACTCGAAGAAAGCAGGGTTTTCCAGCAGTGCTCGGTTCCTGCTACTTTTTAGACAAGCTGGTAATTTGTTTGGAGTGTTGGGTCAGAGCCCGCTCAGGCGGTGGCTGTGTCCCTGCCCTCGAGAACCGAGATTTTCTCAGTGCTTTGTGGGCACAGTGGTTGCAAACTCTTGAGTTGAGTTGATGAATAAAAGGACTTAAGTGGAAAATCATAGTGGTAGTTATCACCATCTAGAATTTTTAAGGAAAAATATTCTTTCCCTTAGTTGAAAGGGATCTTCTGTTGTTGTAAGAAACTTAGGTTACTTGTCTCACTCTGTACAAATGAAAACCTGTGAATTTTCCCTAGCATGGAAGCAGAATAGCTGCTCTTCATTCAAAAAATAAAAGCACTGTGCAACTTCCCGGTGTGGGATATCTTGACCACCCCTCTCTCCCTCTGGACCTCCCCCCCGCCCGCCATCAAAGGAGCTCCAAGGTGCTGATGGGTCATGTCCAAAGGAGCTGCTTTGTGGATAATCTTTGGGTGTTTTTTTTTTTTTCCAGAGGAAATTTTATGTTTGACCCTGAAAATCAGATATTAAGAAATATATGCTATGAAGTCATTTTGGCTGATTTAATCTAAACTTCCTGTGTGCTCTCAGGCGGAGGTTACAAGCTTGGGAGGGTGTCATGGACTAGCTCTGCCCTGCATGTCGTGTGTGAGTGTGTGAGGTGCACCGAGTTCCCCTGTGTCTCCTGGCACAGTTCTGGGTTGCCGGCTACTCTCCACCTCTCCAGGAAACCCCTTCAGTAATGTGGGCACCCCCATTAGAATGTGCTTCTGTAGAGGGCCTTCCTGATGGCGCAGTGGGTTGAGCACAGCACTGTGAAGCTGTCCATAGTCTCTGCAGTGTGGGTTCAATTTCCGGCCAGCCAGGGAGATTCCCACATGGCGTGGCAGACCTCACCTGCCTCGCCTGCTGCTCCGTCTGCCTGTTCTTCTCCCTGCTCTGACTCTGGTGAATTCTCTCACCCTCCTGCTCCTCTGGTCTGTACCCCAGCTCTTGTATAAATAAATAAATCTTTTTTTTAAAAAAAGAGTGTGCTTCTGTAGAGAGATCCTAGTGTTGTCTGTGTGCTGAGGGGATGTGGAACCAGCTCCCTCCCGCCTGCACTGTGGAGCACCTGTCTTCCATGACTATTATCCCAATAATAATTGGGAATTATTTATTTTAATGGTGAAAAAATTCTGTTTAGAATTAGCCAGCTGGACTCAGTTTAGATGATCCCAGTGTTGTGGGCAACACCCAAAGCATCTTTTCAGGCTCTAGCCAGACATAAACCTTTTTTCCTTTGGGTCTGATCAGGGTGTTGACCTTGGCCCAGTCAATGTCACAGAGGGTCTTCACAGATCTGGTGCATACTGGCCTTGATGTCCACAGTGAATGCAAGTGTGATGTTGTCTTGTATCGTCTTCATGGCAGACTCAGTGGTCAGATTGTGGGAATTAAACCTACATTGTCCTAGAAAGCAGCGAGTGCAGCCCAGAGCAGGTACTTGGTAATGCTCCTCTTTAACCTTTCCCTCCCTCCCTCTTTTTCGCCCTCGCTCCTTAGCTCTCTCATCCTGAAGTATGCTCCTTACAGTGATGACCTCTGGTCCAGACTTCCCTGGAGTCCTACAGGTCAGGTCCCACTTCCAGGGCCCGAGGGCAGGTGCCCTGTCACCTCCTCGCCCCTCCCCACCCCCACTGTGCCTGGGTCCTGCAGGCTGGCCTGCTCTGAGAGGCCCTCCCAGGTCATGTTGGCCTGTCTGGGGGGCTGCTGTTTTCCGGCTCCCCTGAGTGCCTTACCCCCGCCTGCTCCCTGAAGTCTCTTTCCTCAAGGGCTGGGGTGACTCCGTGTTCGCCACAGTCCTAGATTGCTGCATGGGTTCGGACCCAGTTGTTACTCAGGATGACAGCGACTGTTGCTGTGATACAGCCTAGAATTGTAGAGCCGTGATGCAGCAGCTTATGCTTGGACCCGAGGAGTGTCCAGTAGGGCCCATGTCAGGAGCATCTAGTAGGGCCCACGCCAGATGGCTCACCATCACTTCCGGTGTGTGGTTTCCACAGCCACGGAGGGCACTAAGGGCAGTGGTAGGGGAGTGAGAACAGGGAATGGGCAGGGGGCTGTGCATAGATTTGATGTGGGGTACCTGGCTTTGTGCAGATTCCACTGCCCAAAAATCCGTTACGCGCTCCCAGCAGACAGATGTCTCAGTGGGAGTCCACTTCTGGCACCTACTTCTGGCCGTGGAAGGAAACTGGCTCACCGATTGGCAGGCGTCTAGATTACAGGCCAGATGTGGGAAAGACCTTGAGCCGTTCATGTATGCTCATCACTTAGGGCACGCCCGTGGCTCCGTGCATCAAGGTGCTTTCTGCGTCCTTCATTCAGGGTGTCTCCTCCCAGCACGCACCTGCCTATCTCTGGCTACCTGTACCTGCACTATTCACACCTTCTTGGGTTAGGCCCGTCATAGATGCAAACAGTCCACACTGCAAGACTCGGATATCGCCCTCACACATCATGTGGGAACT
This sequence comes from Talpa europaea, assembly GCF_964194135.1. Classification (NCBI taxonomy): domain Eukaryota; kingdom Metazoa; phylum Chordata; class Mammalia; order Eulipotyphla; family Talpidae; genus Talpa; species Talpa europaea. The sequence continues at coordinate 25,691,132 of NC_140084.1, forward strand.
TCCTTTCTCTGTGACCCATATTTTCTCCTGCGCCCTTTGGGTGTGGTTGGCTAACCAGCCACTCAGGCACTACTTTGTCTTGGGTTTGGGTCACATTTCCTCTTGATGTCCCCACAGAAATCAAAATGTCCTGTGAAATGCAGCTGCCCTGTGTCTAATGGCGTCCTGTCCCATCAGCCTGCGGGGCCACACTGACACAGATGGTTCTGGTGGGCCCCACACTAGGCCCTTGGGATTACTGTTCCTTTGTCTTGGCTTTCCCCAAGGTCTGTAAAATATAACATCTAAGCTAAAATCAGATTGGAGATCGATTGCCCGTGACCTGAAGCATTGAGCTGTCCCTTTCTCCACAGTTCCTCAAATGTCACTGCCAAAGGATTCTGCATTGTCTTTACAAGTTCTTTCAGAACCATGATGCAAAATTCGCGGGGCCAGAGTGGGGGCTTCTAGTGGAGCACACTGGGTCTTCCTGAAGACCAGTTTTCTCTGTCTTGAGCTCCCTTTGGTAAGTGTCCCACTTCCCACTCCAGGACATTGTCCTTGCTGAGCAGCCAGACCAGCCCTGTCATCCCATCATCCCCACTGAGTCCTGACTTGGTGTCTTTGCCCCGAGTAGCAGACCTGTGGTTCCTTCCTTGATCTGCTTCTTGCTGTGAATTTTTAACTTTTTCACACTTTTTTTTTCTTTCTGTCCTTAAAAATATTTTGATTCCCTTGACCTTTGCTAAAGATAAGGTGATTGCCTGGATAAAGAAATTGTGGATTATATACTCAATGGAATACTACTCAGCTATTAAAATAGATGAAATGGTGTCTTTCAGGTCAAAATAGATGGACCTTGAGCTGATTATGTTCAATGAAATAAGTCAGAAGGAAAAAGACAGATATTGGATGGTTTCTTTTATCTGTGGAATATAAATAACCAAATAACTGGCAAATCACAGCAAAAACAATTCTTAGACTAGTGAAAAATATACTATTTACCAGAGGAAACAGGGGAAAGAGAGGTGGGTGAAAGGAGGGCAGAAGGCGCTGGCACAGGAGCTTGGTACGGGAGGGGGGTTGTGAATGAAGCATGTGCTCATGTGGCAGGTGAAAACATAAACCCCAATATTATATAGGTACATCAATGACTAATAGGTCAATAACAATAATAGTAATAAAGAGGGCCATTGTAGGTCCCAACCATTTCCATGATTCCCTAGTCACAGGTTCCTTTCTTTTCCTATATTTTATCCAAATCATTAACTACTTGAGTCATCTGACACACATATACACATATGTGTATATGTGCATGTATGTACACACATGTCCACATGTGCACACATGTCTATGCTGGTTTCCCTCTTGTTCCCTTGGTATCTCTGTCTTTGGCAATTGCACTGGCCTCTCCAGATCCTGCCTTCTTCTCCCTCACTCACATCTTTCTGGTCACACAGAAATCATGGTATGAGAGTTTCCTCTTCTTTTTCCAAGCCATCTGTCTGCTAGAATCGCATGGTCTTGTGCCCTACCTCCCGCCCTCCATGTGTTTGTTTGTTTTTTTAAAGATTTATTTATTTATGCATACAAAAACTGGGGTACAGACCAGAGGTGTGGTAAGGTGAGACAGAGTGGGGAACAGAACAGGTAGACCGACTGAAATACACTGCTGAGAGGAGCAGTGGGCGAGTAAGGAGAGGTCTGCTGCGCCATGTAGGTAGCTCCCTGGTTGGGTATTGAACTTGTGCTGCAGTGGCTGTGAACAGCTTCATAGGCTGCATCCCAACCCCTTGTACCACCATGGAGGCCCCCCTCCATGTGTTTGAACTCTGGCATCCTGCAACTTAGGATCCATGCTGGTTAATGACAAATCACATTTATTGAGTTTTTAACAGCATATTAACTTGTTAAATGGAGTTAGTCTCATAAAAACTTTACAGTATAGGTAGAGACTTTATCCTCTAGGGATAAATAAATCTGAGGTTCAGAGATGTTAAGTAACTTTTCTAATGTCTCACTTCTCACAGAAAGTATGTGGTCTGAACTTGAATCAGAGTCAATCTTACTCCAACTCTGTAGCCATGGCCCACCTCTGATCTCCACAACCCTGTCCTGCCCGTCCTACCTTGTCTGGGAATCAGGAATTCTAAGATGACATAATTGTAGTTGTCCAAGATTCTTGTCTTTTCTGCTTTAACTAGTTCCTCCTCATTAGTTAGAACTAAATCTAGAGTAAAAAAAATAAAATCCCTTAATTATATTCTCCACGGTTTGGAAAATGAAGTTATCATCAAGATAGGTCAAGATCTTGTCACATGAATGAAGCCAACAGTAAAAATAGTAAGTTCTGACGCCTGGCTACTTAGCCAGCTCTTAGGCCTAAGTTGGTCAGATAGTGAGAGTTCTTGTTATTCCCTTGTCTAGCCTGCCTGAACTGTGAGTCTTGTGTCTAGGGCCGACCGCCTGGCTCTCCCATCTGCCTGGGTGGCCCTGTGCAAGCCCACAGTGACACGGGTACTTGGGCTGTGCCCCATGCTCCAGCCCTGCCCTGGGGTCTGGTGGGTGTATTTTTGTCCTTTGCACAACTCCCTTGAGCCGGCAGCCTGCTGCCCTTCCTCTTCCTTGCATGCATCTCTGTGTCCCTCTCCCATTCCCTCCTCCTCTCTGGTGTGTCTGCCATGCTCCAGGGTGACTCTCCTGGGGCAGGCCTGTTCCCCTGGGTGAGGTCAGTGGCCTCCAGGAGGACATGGTTTGCTCCCCTTTGTGAAAGGCGTCAGACCCCAGCCTGGACTTGCTCTATCATTTTCAGGCAGGATTGCCCGCTACGGTCACCCCACACTCAGCAGGCCCCAAATCCCTGCCCCCAAATGCACCTCTCCTCCTGTGTTCCCAGTTGGGAACACTCCGGAGTCACTCTGGAGACAGCCAAGGCTGCTCCCTCCCTCACCTCCTGTCTTGTGGCCACCACAGCCAATGCCTTTTTTCAGATCCTCTTGTTTTCCCTATTAAACATTTCATCTCTCTCCGTGGAGCCTGCTCTCTTGTCCAAACCAGTGTTTCTCAGTCCCCTAGAAATCTGAATATTCCACTTGCTTCCCAGCTTAGAACAACCCTTGCCCTGCAGAAAAAGGCCACAAGGCCCAAGGAGACCCTTCAGGCATGTCCTCCTACTTCCCTTTAATACATCCTCCAGGTGGGTGTCAGCCTGCCATCTCCCAGCACCGTATTCACCCACCTTCTGGGTGCTCCCTCTACCTCAGACGCCCCTGCGCCATGTCTTTGCCTGGCCCCCTCGGCTTCTCTCAGAGGACTCCCTGAGAAGCCATCCTCTGGCCCCAGACTCTGTGGTGCTGGCTACCCACCCGCCAGCCCGTCATAGCCGTCCTCTCTCCTCAGCACCCAGGGACCTTTCCATATGTCCTGTTGAGTGAGTGACTGTTCCAGAAATCTAAATTCAGCTGTGTAGGGTGTTTTCTCTCCTTTCGGTTCTTTAATTTATCAAGTCACTGCTTTGCCTCATCCTTTTTCTTCCTCTGGTTCTGCCCCCACAGTTCTCTCTCATTGCGTGGCTTCTTCCAAGCCTCTAACTCCTTTGTTTGTTTGTTTGGTAACAGCTTTATTGAGATATAATTCACATACCGTACAGTTCGCCATGGGATGCTTCTCAGTATATTCAGAGTGGTGAGCCATTGCCACAATCAATTTGAGGACATTTTCATCACTCTAAAAAGAAGCCCTCCACCTTTAGCTGGCAATCTCGAGCCTCCCATCCTCACAACCCCAGAAAACCACTAATCTACTTTCTGTCTCTATGCATTTGCCTATTCTTGACACGCTCTGGTCATTGGAAGCTCACAACTGTGCAGGACCACACACTCCATGTTGGAGTCTCCCAACCAAGTAGAAGATTTACCTTTTTTTTTTTTTAATTGTTTAATTATTTTTTGTCTCTGAAACTCAGTGTAATGGCTCTTAATTTTTCTGGGACTCAGGACAGAGGGGGGATATCTCTTCTTTGTTATAAGGATTAATTACTTTGTTTGTAAAGTGCTCTAAGGTTTGCAGAGTGGAAAATCAAACTATTGTTGCTTTTGTTTTGTTGTTCCAAATTAATGTCACTTTCTCAGTTTTTTTTTTTTCTTAATTTGGCTTACCTCATTAGTAAAATTGAGTTTCAGAGGAAGATGTTATAAGCTGCTTTTATCCTCCTGCCAGCCTGGAGAACCCTGAGTGGGAGAAGATAGGTCTCAAGGAGGCCACACTGGGGTGGAGGCTGATCGGGGTCCTGTGTAGGCGAGAGGGCTTTGGTGGTGGCTGGCGTCACCTTTATTCATCAGGAAAGTAAGAAGGCTGTCATGCTACGTGTGGCTCATGAATTTTCTGGAACCCCGTCTCTGGGTTTGGCCTGCTTGATCCTAGATCTCTACGAACATTTCCTTTCCTTGGTTCAGATAAAGGCCGAGTACCGGTAATTCGCCATAGAGGAAATAGAACGACTAAACACAAGGATCATCTGCTCTAGTATTTAAAAATTGCAAAGTTAAATAGTTACCATTTTTGGTCTATTGAATTATAACAAATATTAAAAACCACATCTGACGGACGAGGACACAGGAAATCAGGGCTTCCAATAATGCCGGTGGCATGCTAAATGGTTGAAACCCCCGCAGAAGACAATTTGTCAATACCTATCAGGAGTAATAACACGTTAAACTCGTTGACCCAGTAATTCTGCTCCTGAGAATCTATTTTAAGGAATTTATCCAAAGTACTAAGAAAGGTATATGCGTGAACATGTTCATTAGAGCATCATTTAAGATGTCAAAAATTAAAATGGGATTGAGCGAAATGCATGGCGTTGGGGTGTTCCGTGGAACTGGATCTCCTTGATGGACAGTTGCACAGTTGATTAAAATGATGGTTTTTCAGGACTGTGCAGAAGAACAAAAGAGCAGGCCCAACTGGAGGTGGACCTCGAGCTTGGCCATGCCAAAGGGGCACAGGGCAAACCCTGGAAGGAGAAAGACTAGATGATTCTGTGGGGGCTTGTCAGCATGCAAGTCTGGGCCCCGCTTGGATTCACCCTCTCTCACATATTTTATAACGTAAAACCTTCCTGCATAATAATAAAATAGAATTCAAAAAATCAACCCCCTGTTGTATCTTAAGAAGGTCAGAGGTGCAGTTTTGCTCTTAAAATACCTTGAATGAGGAGCCGAGCGAGGGTTGTAAACTAGTAGGGTGCTCATATCCCCTGGCATGCCATGGAAAGTGACAATTTTCCCCATTCCCTGAAACAAATCTTGACTAACTTTGATAGTTCAGCAATTAGAACTTTGGCATACAATCTTTCTTCTTCAACTCCTATAATTAGTGGTCTCCAATTATATGAATCAATTTCAATTTCTATAAATCAGATGATTTAGAGAGAAGGCTGTTCAATTTCCTTTTCAACTGTATGGCTTCAGCAGCAATAAAACTCTCAGCTTAAAATATCAGGATGCAACTTGCTCCAGAAATATTACCCGGTGCATTGAGGGCTTCTCCTGGGGGTCGTGGCGCTCACAGGTAGCTGCTTTCGGTGGCACTGTTTCTCCAGCTGTCGCTGAGTCCTGTTCAGTGTTTCTTCAGGGGATCTGGCATCTTTCTCTGGTCTGGTGGACCTGCTGGATCTTCTTGGACCCAGATGGGTCAGTCCTAGTTAGTGTGCATATTTAATGCTCCCTTTTCCTTTGACTCCTGGGCTTGATGATGTCAGTGGCCCTCAAAGATTTTGTAAAATGTGCAACATGCACAGCAGATCTGCTGGTGGCTGACACCCCGAGGCTGGCTTGGGAAGTGGCTTTCATTTACTTTGTGGGGCTCTCCTGAAATTAATTTCTGATCCACCACTGGAATCTGGAGATGCGTTTTCTTTTTCTCCCTTAGTCCTTTAATGATGAGATGGGATCTCCTTCACTCCACTAGGACCAGGCCTTATTAATTTTAAAAATTCACAAAAGGAAAATCATTTAGCTATTTAAAAGAAAAAAGCTGAGACTTTGAATAGACTTGTTCCCGTGTCAAATCACATAGACCCTTTCCTGGGGCTTTCCCTCTACCCCCCTTTCTGAGATGAAGGTGGGGCACACTGGGCAGGTTGAGGGGTATGCTCAGGGCATCAGGGAACTGGGCTGTGGAGGGACAGCCTCCCCACTTCCTTAGAGGAGATAAGTGGTCAGGGGTGGTGTTTGTGCTAATGTGTTTCTAGCAAGATGTCTCCTTTTGTTGGAGAAACTCACTTTTATAGTACTCTTAAATTCAGCCTGTGTTGAATTATTGTTGTTCTTCGTTTTATACGTTCCTTCCAGTTCCTGCAGCATTAGAGTCTCATTAAGGGTTAGGGCTGCTCACTGAGGTTTCTTGACAAATAGATCATGGAAAACCAGGACATGCGCAAGCCCTGCCCAGTGAATGGCCCCACCAGCCCCAGAGGACGCTGGGCAGGGGACCTGCAGCTCACCGGGCCGCTCTCTGGAAACCAGAGGCTGTTAACAAGAATGTGTGTCAAATCTTAAGGAGGACAAGGCCCATCTGTCAAGGGGTGCTCAGTTAAAGAGAGAATTTACCGGAAAACATAGAAACATGAAGTTGCAGCCACGTGATGGGACGTCTGTGGCCAGCGACAGCCACACCCTAAGAACTTCAGAACACCCTTCTCATATCGTGTTCAGAGGGGAAGTGGGATATGAGACCACAGGTCATCTCTATTTTATTTCCATTGGCATGTTTGTTAAAAATATTTACATAAATATGATTTGGAAGAAAAACAAAAATATTTCTACTCAGTCCGGTGGTAGAATCAGAAAATATTTTCATTTGCTTGTATTTTTGCCTTTCTCTACTTTCCAATTTTTCTACAACAAATAAGTGTTGTTTAAGAGGCCAGAGAACTACCATCCTGAGGGCGCATTTCTCCATCCTGTCCAGTCCCAGTTGATGCTTCTAGCCCACGCGGGCTGGGGGCCTCCTGTGTGCAAGCCTCATGCAGCCAAGTTAGGGTTAGGTCTGCAAGCATCTTACTGGCTCAAGTGCCCGTGAAGCTCTGAGAAGAAAGCTGATTAGTAGAGGATAAAAACTGCTGCAAACTTTTCTTATCTGAACACTTTTGGACCAGCACAGAGTTTTATTGCTGGGCCAACACAGTCTCTGCTCATCATGGTATGAAAGTCCTGGCTAGTGGTGGCCACGCCAGGGGGCAAGGGAGAAAGCCCATGAGGCCAGCTCTCTCTAGTCAGGGCGACAGCATCCCAAATGAGCATTTTGCTCTCCGCAGACCATTGCCTCTCTGGGGGAGGGGTTCTAGGCCCCCCACCCCTATTTTAGAGATGACAAAATGGCGGTCTAGGAGAAATGAATCTTGACAGCCCTGGTGAAACCCACATTGGAAACAACCTGAACCACGGGTTTCAAAATTGTTTTATTTGTGGCATCTTTCTGGGGTCGCCCCTTTCTTCCCCTCCCAGTAGACAGCACTACACACTTAAATAAAGGACCTTCTGCAATGGGCATTTCTTCCTTCCCCCACATAGTCCTCCTGTGAGCAGAAATAAGGCACTATTGTTGTCCAAAGGCCACGCTCTCCTAAGCCTGGCCCAAGGCTCCCCAAGTCGATGTGTCTTTTGCGACAGGACAATACTGGGAAATGTCAAATATTTGGGATTGCCCACTGAAGACTTTTCATTTTGGTATATGAAAAGAAGGGCTTTTAATTTTAAAGTGAAAAATTTGGATTTGGAAGAAAAATGTAAAAGTTGGTAATAATGAAGACTTTGTTTGCCAGGCGCCCCGGCCCAGTGACTAATGGGCCAGCTGCTTATGGGGCACGGCTGTGGTTGGGGGTGTCAGCAGAGCAGAGAAGTGAGGGGCATGGGAGACAGGAGGCACCACTAGGGGGTGGGGGTGGGACAGTGGGGTAAACAGCAGAACCCATCGTAGAGGATTTAGCAGCAGCGCAAGTGTCTCCCAGTGCACTGCAGAGAACCTCTCTGTCGATGTGGCTGGAGGAGAAGCCTAGATTACTGAGAATAGATGGTCAGACCTGTCCTGACTCGAGGGGCAGGGTCTTTTGCATAATTACCTCCCCATTATAATTTTCCTCCCCATAAACTCCTTTAAAATGGCATCGAGGAGAAGCAGCTTTCAGAAAGAATAGCACTCTGGGGGTATTGTTCTTTCAATGGCTCAAGGTGAGCAAAATAAGCCAGGAGGCCTTCCAGCTCTTGTTTGGTGGATTTTCTGGGTTAAGATTGTTCTTCCAAGTTTGCCTTCCTGGGGCCCGCAGCTTCGACTGCAAGTGACACTAAAGTGTTTGGGGAAGGGGGGGCTTCTGGAGCTCTACTCCCCTTATCAGGTCAATACGTGTACCTGGTAATACAATGCCAATCCATAGCTAAAAATAGCTCCCTTTTGTTGTCATCGCCCAGAACAAAGGGAAGGGGCCTCCAGATCAGCCCCACTTCATCTGTGTCTCCTGCCCTCCCTCTTCCAGCGTTGTGAAGTCAAACAGTTTGTCTTCTCTCTCAAATGGATTTTTCATTTAAAAACGGGGGAGAACAGAAACAGAATGATGTTGAGGACCATGTAACTGAGAAAAATTCCTTTGCAAGAGAGGGTGCTGGGCATTGCGGTCTCAGTGTGCTGTGTCCCCAAGATGCCTGGGCTGGGCCCGAGTGAGCTGGTCCCTTGGAGTGGATGGGACTCCCCCCACCCCCGGGGCTGTTGGGGAACCCTGCACTTTTTTTTTTTTAATGAGTGCTCTTCAAAGATATACCAGACATTATTCTTTACAAAAGCCCATTAGCCATAGTTCAACTTTATATTCCTTGATGGGTCTTGTGTTTTCCTCCTGACTTTTGCTACAGTTTATTGCCCTGGATTAAGCACCAGAACACAAGGTTTTATTTCCCTTTGTCTAAATTTACCTTCCTTTGCCTCTCTCACTAACTGTATGTACACGGGTGGGCACAGAGTGTCGCCTGTATTTTGGGTGAGGGTGGGGGTGGGAAGGGATCATGGAGGACACGGAATATTAATTAGACAGAAAGTGCTCTCTGTGCCTTATCTGCATAAAGAAAGATAAAGCCCATGTAAATAATATGTGTGTTTCCCATAATGAATGTCCCCTTTCTCTCCATTTCTGCATAGTATTAGAAATTGCGTTTTTATTATATGAGACATTGGACGCATGCCAACAAGTTTTTCTTTTAACTTGATATTTTGGGCTCTGATCTTTGTTAGAACTACAATGGCATGCATCTCGTACAGTCAGAGGTCATTTCTATAGCTCCTTCCCCTTCCCATCATTTCTGCGGAATGTTTGTTTTCAAAACAAAGAATTGGGTTAAAGCTTAGGTATCATATATCAGAACATATTTCAAGCCGAAATTAAGAACACTCAAACCTTCCTTTTAAAGGTCAGATATTATTTATTATTATTATAAAAATGATCTGTGATTTATGAATTTAACTTCTCATAAACCTTCTTTGTAACAGAATATGCAGTCAGAGGCTTAACATTACATTGTTTTCTTTTGACAACGTATCCACGAGACCACTGCAGCTGTTCCTTTACTCACAATAGCAGATTAATTAACACAATCATATGCTGTTGGCTCTTACTCAATGAGTGGGTCTGCAGCGGGATAGATAGGTAAATCCTTTAAATGCGCCGAGATAAAGCATATACTATGGTAGTTTCCTAACTAGCCAGTGTTGCTTGCGCCTGACCAGCCAGCCCAATCAGGACCGGTTCACCGACCACAGATGCTGAGAGCTTGAATTTCAAAGTCAGCCACACCTATTTCAGCGCCATCATACTCAACATTTGCAAGACGCAAATATGTAAAAGCAGAAGACCTCTCAGAAATCAGCAGCTTTGGTTAAAATAGCAGTCAGTCTGCCGCCAGCATTTTGAGTCTGCAGTATTTTTTTCAAGTTCAATCATTGCTTTCCTTAAATACCTCCCTCGCTATTACTCACTTTTTTTCCCTTCCCCTTCCCTCAGTGCAAATAGTTCTGGGCGGCCGTCATGACTTTGGTCTTTAAGTACCAGAAGCTTTTTCTGTGTGTGTATGTGTGTGTGTGTGTGTGTGTGTGTGTGTGTGTACCAGTGGAAACGTGTGTAGCTAAGCCTCCCCTGCCAGTACCAGCCATGAGTAAGTACTTATTGGCAACTTTAGCTGACATTTGAGCGAACGTCAAACCTTTGTTAGGGAAAATGTAAAGCTTTGCTTTAGAAACAGGCATGCCCATGTTAAGAACGAGGTAACCAGGCAGTGGGCTTAATAGAATTTCCTTCGGACTTTTTTTTCTAATGTCCATTACATATGCAACACTAATTTACTTTTTGTTGTTTTACTTAGCACAGAAATTGAAAATGTGACAAGCTTTGCTGGATTAAAAGGCTCATTTTATAGATACACAGACCGAGAGAAAGAAGAAAAACAAGTCCATAATTTGGAGCCTTTTAGAGCATCCAGGTGGTAGACATTCAAACTCACATCTCTCGCTGCAGTGTGGCAGGACCAAGAGTTCTTAGAAACTGTCTTTATCCTTAAGAAATAGACCCCAGTTGGCAGTGTGTGGTCAAAGGTGTTCTGGGTCCTTGCAGGAAAGCTGTTCCCCATGTTGGTGGGGTCTTGTAGCTTCACCCAGTGCTTGTTCCCTGTTGCCAGGCCCTGGCTGAGTGGTCCTGACAGGCGCTATGGCATTCTGGATGGAGCAGCAGGCAAATATGATGTGTCAGGCACCCTCCGTCCAGGGTGAACCCAAGTTTTGATGATTCTCACCCTACCTGGGGTGTATGCAGCATTTCCCAGATCCACGGAGGGAACAATCACAGCCCAAAAAGAAGACATTAGAACCACCTGCCTTTCACCTCCTCTCCATACCTCCCCCTCCTTTTTAGCTCTTTTGCTAAAATAAAAAATGATACTTCCTTAAAAATAGTCCAGAATGTATGATTAGTTTTCTATAGAAATATTACTTAGAAAGAACTGAATATTTGATTCTGAATAGAGAACAAAACTAGCTTAGAAATCCACATGGAAGGCAGATGAAGAAGCAGGGACAACTGGTAGACCCCGGAGGAGCAGTTATGACTGGACCATTAAAGTTAAGCGCCAGGGTCCCACCAAGTGCACAGTTCGCGCCACGGAGCAGCTGTCATCCTCGGAAACACTGAACTCCTTGTGAAGCCCTAGGTGTCTTTCTCTGCCTTGGAGGTTCATGCAGGCCTTGCTCTTTTTTCAAGTTGACTTTTGAAGCTCCTGGGTAGGCTGTCCAGAGAGTGTGACTTTACATGACGTGACTCCTAACGTACATACGACGGCTGTGCCTCCGCCCTGACCCATGTGCTTCAGGCACTTTAGCCCAGTTTCTGGCCATGGCAGGCGCCATCTGTCCCTCCACCCTCTCATTCTCCTGTCCCTCTCTCTAACCCACTGTGTAAGAGTAGGTTACAATTGCATCACCCAAAGTAACTTCTAGAAACTTTTTTGGGGGGAGGGTCTTCTTTCAGGGCTCAAGTACCTCACAAGAATGGGTTTGGGGGACATTTCCTCTGATTGCACATTATAGCCAACAGCAATAGCAGGTGAGTGTGAGCTGGTGGCCTTGGCTTGGCTATTTTTGTAGTCTGGGCCATTGAGCAAGCCACATAAACACTATGCGTGTCTCCTGTTGCATTACTTAATGGCGCTCACTATTTGCCATGTGTCTCAGGTGAGATCTTGACTTTGAGGCATAGTGTGATGCCTCAAAGGGAAGACTTTCTGGAAGTTCCAAGAAAGTGATGCTCTGAGTGAATAGAAAGTTTGCTTGCTGTGTCCCTGTGCCTGGTGCCTGAGCTGTCTCTGCTACTTAGCATTCACTAAGCATTTGTTGGATAAATGAATGAACAGACAATTGTAGGAGCCCCGTGCTCTATGAGAAAAGGAGAACAGGGAAGGGTCAGCCTGTCTCTGAATAAGCAAGTAGGCACACTGGTGTAGCTAATGAGGGAAAAGCAGTTGTCTATAAAATAGGCATCGTCGGATGGAGAGATAATATGTAAATACATGCTTTCATTGATGTGCAAGTGTCTTGTCCAAGGTTGCATGGGCAGGATGGAACTTGGGACTCCCCACTCAGTCTCAGCTGGGGCGCTTTTCTTGGGGCTTTTAATTGAAGAAAATTCTCTTCCTTCCCAGGGTCCATTCATGGAGGGATGCACTGTTGAGGCAGTGAGTTGGGTCGGGGGTGGGCAGGAAGAGTGTGTGCTCATGGAAGAAAGCGTGAAGCTAAAGTTACAGTGAGAGACGCCAGGTGAGGTGGGCAGGGAAGCCTGTCTGACCACAGGCCCAGCCATGGGCTGGGTGCTTTGTCTTTGTGAAGGTAGCCAGAAGCATCAGGACTTAGGACAGTCACGATGTTGTCCCCTGACAATACTGATATCAGCTTCTATGTGATGTCAAGATGCAGTCAGTGTCTGGTCTAGAGTGGACACTCAGTAAATATTTGTAGGATGAGTTGACTGAAAGAAGGATGTGCTCTTTCCTGAGACTCCCGGGGGAACTGGTCCCCGGGTATTAGGAGAACCTGAACCTTGGGTTACCTTTTCTGCTCTTTCTCCCGCTGCTTCCTCAGGCCCTGTATGCATGTGAAGGACCCTCGCCTTCTAGAAATGTCTTAGTCCCTTTACACTCTCAGTTCCCTCACTCTGGAATGGCCTCTGCCTTCTTGACTTATCAAACTTGCAGTCATATTTTTAGGCTCAGTTGGACCGCCCCCTCTGCTGCCAAGTTCCCCCTCTTTGCCCCACTTCCTAGCAGCCTACCTCGCCATGCCTTGGGATGACCAAGTTCCTTCACAAACATCTCTTTAAGGCCCTTGGTGGTTCCTCCTTGGAGAGAGCATCTAATGCTCTGTCCATGTTCTTGCTGGTCATGTCCCATAACAGTGATCTGGGCAGTGAACTAGGGCCTCATTAATGCCAGTATGGGAGCTGCACAGAGTAGGTATGTGTACACATTTGTTGACTGACTGAATGAATGAATGAATACCTCTACATTGCTCTGGGACCTGCAGATGGGGGAAGGCAGCAGAGGCAGCTGGGAGGCAAACAAGTAGAGATGGGGGGCTAGAGGACATGGTGCTACACAAACTGAATGTGACTTGACACTCCAGGCCTACATGGATAAGTGGCCTTTCTGGTCCCAGGGGGTCACCAGGGGGTGGGGGCTGTCAGGCCACTCTGCTGTGGAATGCAATGCTGTTATAGCCTCCTGTATTGGGGCACAGGTGAGCATCTGCTATACCAAAGTGCACAGCCCCACCCAGAGCAAGGAGACCTCTGGGGGAACGCGGTGCAGAGGCTTGAATGCCCTTTGCAGGGCAGAGGATTACAGGTTGGATAGGTGGACTTCGTGGCAGTTCCCCCCTCCCCCAGGCTCTCCTTAAATGCCAGAGAAGGAGCGTCTGCGGGCGCTGACACACACTGAGAGACACTGGCAGCCACAATGCCCATCAGTTGTGGGTGTGCCCCCGGGGGTGTGTATTTAAGAGGCACTGGTGAATGGCTTGAGTCATCGATGATGCTCTTGAATGGCAAATTGGTCAGAGTTCCACAATGGTAATGATTACTCTGCCGGTGACCTTTCTAGTGCATTTACATTTTATCACAACATGCATAAGCCACCCATAGGCTTCCCATCGGCTGGGTCATTCCTTATGCACAATAACCCAGCATGCGGGGGACGCATCCCGCGTGGATGAGAGAGGAGCAGCTTCTGACACGTCTCGCTCTATTGTTGCATGGTAATCTTTATCACCAAAGGAGACTTTTGACTTAAGCCCACGTTTTCTTCCTTTTTAAAAAGTGAGGGCATCAAATGTGACTTTGCATCCCTCGTTTTCATAGAGCTGGGAGATGAAGCCCTGGGTTCAGCTCTGCCCCAGCACTCCTGCTTTGTCCTCTGTGGGGCTGGACCTGGGTTCCCCCTTGCCAAAGAAACTAAGAGGGTGCCCCGGGGGAGGCCCAAGTTGTGTGGGGCAATGCACTTCAAGACATTATTTTCCCAAAAAGGTCCCTTTTGTGTGCCTATGAGAATGAGTTAAGTGCGAAGTTGTGCTTGTGTGTGCACACGAGAGTGGGTGTGTGCACACCCATGCTTGTCTCGCAGAAACTCTATGTGTAAGGTCTGGGCAAGAGCCAGATTCCATGGGCAACACCAGAAGCTTCACTTACTGAATTTTCAGCCCTGTCCCCATCAGCCTCATGTAATCAATTAGGTGTGTGGCCCCATTTGCTTGTTCCCTCATGTATTTTGAATGACTGGGGAAATTGCATTCCTCTTCAGCTTAGAGAAAAATATTAACTGCTGAGGAGAGAACTGAAAGCATATGAAATAACAAGTCCAGTAGCTGCCACGATCGGGGTCTGTCTCTTTATTTGGCATTTGTTGTTTGGGTAAAGTGGTTGCCAGGGTGCCCATTTCACAGAGGGGGCCAGGAGGCTCAGGGTGGTCATGCCAAAGTCACAGAGGTAGCCACTTCTAGGTCCCTGCTGCAGCCAGTGGGATGCCTGCCCGGGTGCAAGAGGAGAGGGGCATGGGGTGACACCATCCTGCTCTGTCCCGTCGGGCTGACTTGTCATTCTGCTTTGGTTTGCGCCTTTAGGTTACAGTGCCAAGAATAAAAATAAGCCTGGCTATTTTTTACTCAAATTTGGTACTTCTCTTTCTTTTTTTTTCCCCCCTCTCAAATGCCATTGAAATAGAATTCTAATTTTTACTTAAAATGTGTAATCTTAATAAATTGCTACATTATTGCATGTGGCTGATATATTTAAAAACCACCTCTTTTCCCAGAAGAACTCATCTCCAATAATATAATCACAATCAATAGAGGCGCATGTTTCTATATACAGTATCTGCTCTTTTTTTGAGGGCCTGTTCAGATAAAAGAGACCCATCTCCATCCCTGTATATGTGTAGACTGCTGGAATGTCATGCAGTTTTAAACAATGACTTCATATTTCATCATCAGACATTCAGATCTTAGACTTGACATCAAACTTACACATTCTCTGCCTTACACATTTTTAAAGTTTGTGTGACTGGCTTATTTTTTTGCAAAGCAGTCCTTGGGATTTCTCCAGATGAGTCCTTCCTTAGCTCTCCTGACCTCATGGCTGAGAGGAGGATCTTTGGAGACTCCAAATCTTATTGACCTTGGATAACACCTACCCCGTAAGGGCTGGCGATCCCTGCCCAGGACATGCAGGGGGCAGGTGAGGGGCCAGAATTGGGTGAATGAAAGTGGTGAAAGGTCACTCCCATGGCTGGCCAGGGTCAAGTGTGCCAATCCACCCACTGTGGGTCTTCAGAACACAGAGCAAGATGACCTTCCCTTGGGAAGTACTCCCAACCACCTTTTGGGGCCAGCTGTTTTTACCCCAGAAGCTAGTGAACTGTTGGGGACCCCTCCCCAATCACACGTTGAAATCCAATCTCTGAGGTAGTTTTTAGAGGTGGGGCTTTAGAGAGGAAAGAGGTCACGGAGGTGAGTTCCTCACCAGTGGGGTTAGTGCCTTCATGAGGAGCCAGTCAGCCCCTTGTTTCTTTTCTACCATGTGATGGAAGTCGAAGCCAGACGTCTGCAAACTAGAAAGCAGGTTCTCATCAGAACCTGACCACGCCGGCACTGATCTTGGATTTGCAGCCTGTACAACTGTGAGAAATAAATGTGTGGGATAAGCCTCCAGTTTATAGTATTTTGTTATGGTCCCTGGAACCGAGGCAGCGGATACTTTTCTAAGGAATTTCATAGATTATTTTAAATAATCTCCCTCACAGCACATGTCTTCTTGGGATGGACTTAAATCCCAGCTGCTACCACAGCATCATGAAAGCTGCTCCTGCAAGGCCTGGCAGTGGCTGGGCTCCAGGGCTGCCTGTGTCTGGGGTGTGGGGGGTGCAGGGGGCTGGGTCTCAGGCAAAGGCCTGGGTTCTTAGGGCAGTGGCTACACTTCTTTGAGGGACCTTCCTCCCCCGGACGCTTAGCATGTCCCTCTGCACAGCGGGCCTGTGTCCTCTGAGTGCTCTCCTGGCTCTGAGCTTTATCCACCACCCTGTGTGTGCTTGGGGCTTATTCAGAATGAGTGGCCACTGTCATGCGGAGAGTGAGCCTTCACCCTGTGTAGTCTCAGACCCAGAAGGTGAGTGTGGGACAGATTTTTTACTTTAGGAGTAGGTTCCCACCCACCCCCTGCCTTACTAATACCAACAAAACACAAGTAGCACCTGTACTTACTGAACCTGTGGTACGTGCTGAGTACCTCACTAGGCATGTCTTATCCAGGGGCTCCACAGAACACCCTTAAGTGGTGAGCATGGCTGTTGGCCTTCCCAGTCCATTGCAAAAGAAGTCGAGGCTTTGAGAAGTTAGAGGCTCAAGGTCGCTTGTCTGCAGGTGGCAGACACCTGTCTTAGCCTAGGAGTAGCTGCCATCCTGGCTCAGGCTTCATACTCCAGTGCTTGCTCCTGGATCCTGGGCCAGGGACTCCTTTCCTGCACAGTGACTTGTGAGTCACTTTTTTTTTTGTGGGCTGTTCTTCTCTGTCATATTTGAGCCCAGACCTGGACCCTGCCTTTTCCACTGGCTGAGTATTCGGGAACACTCATCTTGAAACGTATTTGAAGACCCTGCTTCCTGAAGGCCAGTTGGTGCAAGAATAACACATGCCAAGTGTCTGAAATACTCACATAAAGTTCTGAGAAAACAGCATTCAATTCGTAATGACTCTGTCCTGCCCACAGGGCTGGGGACCCCAATGGCAGATCACGAGGTATTTGATCTCAGGTCTTCAATGAGGTTGTTTGCTCACTAGGTCCCCAAGAGATGGGTCCAGGGGAGACTTCGAAACCGCTCAGGAGTTGGTTGTGGGAAATGCAAAATCTGGAAGGGCTGGATTTGCTCAGAAAGTAGTGTAGAAAGTATTTCAGCTCATGCACCAAGTTAACATACCTTGATCTTTGCCTGTAGGGCCCACCTGGCAGGTGCCGTGGGTGTTCTCCGTGCTCTGGTAGACACAGCCACTGGTCGGAGCAGTTGGAAGCTCAGTGAGGGGAAACTGCCTGTCCCATCAGAGAGAATTAGCTTTTCCGGATTTGGTCACTGAACATGAGGTTGGGCCCGTTCATGTTCTGGAAAGGGTAGGCTGACTGCCTGTGCAGGTGAAGAGGCTTTACTTTAGAGTTGGTGCCCTTACACTCTGGTGTGTGTGTGTGTGTGGGGGGGTGACCACAGAGGAGGGAATGGTGATTGATCAGGGAACTCAAACTGGGGATGGCCAGGCCACATCCACCGAGGGAGAGAAAGCAAGCGTGGCCAGACCATGCCAGGGAGAGCCTAATGGGGAAACCGGAATCCCATCAGAGTGAGCTGACAGGGACGCACGTCTACTGACAGTACTGTATTTTCTGAAGAGAAGGACAGAGGAGCTGATGGCCTGAATCATCTCTCCAATAAACCAAGAGAATGTAGGCTGGATGGGGCATCCTTCTCTAAAGGTGTCACCCAGCAAAGGCCCAATGGGAGATACTGTTGTAAATTCCCCAAGTGAGGGTTGAGTTTAGGAGCACTGAGCACTCTCTTATTATTATTATTTTTATTAATTTAATTTTTAATTCTTTTAAAAAATATTTATGTATTTATGCGTACAAGAACTGGATATAGGCCAGAGGTGCAGGGGGTGAGCGGATTCACCAGAGACAGAGTGGAGAGTAGAACAGGTGCATCTACTGAAATACACTGCTGAGGGCAGCAGCAGGCGAGACAGGAGAGGTCTGCTGCGCCACAAGGGTAGCTCCCTGGTTGGGGATCGAACTCTTGCTGCAGTGGCTGTGTCTAGCTTCATAGAGCTGTGCTTAACTCCTTATCCCACCAGGGAGGCCCTAATTTTTAATTCTTTTTTTTTTTAAAGATTTATTTATTTATACAAGCACTGGGTACAGTCAAAAGCACGGGAGGGTGAAAGAATTCACCAGAGCCAGAGCGGGGAGCAGAAAAGGCAGAAGGACCGAAGTACACTGCTGAGGGGAGCAGCGGGCAGCAGGCGAGGTCTGGCACCATGTGGGACCCTCAACTGGCAGCCGGGGATCGAACCAGCTCTGCAGAGGCTGCGGGCAGCTTTGCAGCCCAGTGCTCAACCGCTGCGCCACCGGGGAGGCCCAATTTTTAATTCTTTTTTAAAGATTTATTTATTTATTTATTTATTTGTTTGTTTGTTTGTTTGTTTGTTTATTTATTTATTTATTTATTTATACAAGCACTGGGTACAGTCAGAAGTGCAGGAGGGTGAGAGAATTCACCAGAGCCAGAGCAGGGAACAGAACAGGCAGACTGACTAAATGCACTGCTGAGGGGAGCAGCGGGCGGTAGGAGAGGTCTACGCGCCATATGGGACTCTTGTCGGTGGCCGGGGATCGAACCGGCACTGCAGAGGCTGCGGGCAGCTCCGCAGCCCAGCGCTCAAATGCTGCGCCACCAGGGGAGGCCCCCTAATTTTTAATTCTTTAGGCCAAAATAAATCCTATATATGGCAAGGTGTTATGTGCAAAATATATAAGTATACAGAGATACATAACAACCTAGAAGAAAATGCAAGTGCTTATATAATGTGGGAAAAGGGTGCCTTTGGTAATCAAAAGTTCAGAGTCAGACTCTGAGCATTGAGGCTGGCAGGTTTTACACTTCTGTCAAATGGAGGCACTCAACCCATGGTTGTTGAATGAACTTGACTGCTTAAGAAATAAATACTTTTTCAGCAGTGTACACACACATACATCACAGACACAAACACAAAAGCCTCTCAGATCCAACCGTAAAGTATAAAACATAATACAAGAAAAAATATTCACATATGTTACGCATGTTAGATAAAGGGTTAATACTCCTGGTACAAGGAAAAAAGCTCTTGCAAATCAATAAGAAAAAGACAAATCCTCCAATAGAAAAATGGTCAAAGGACACGAGCAGGCAATTCAGAGAAGAAGAGATACAAATGGTCAATAATCAAAGAACAGTAAAGGAAATCTTTGCAGCCATTAAATGTGTGAGGCTGACCTGTATTTACTGGCTTGGAAAGATGCCCATGACATATTGTTGAATGAAAAAAGTGGGCTACAAAACAGCAGGTAGAGTATGATTCCACTTATGGAAAATTATGAGAGTATCTTAATCCACATCTTTTGTGCAAATAATAGGACTGCTCTCAAAGTTGCATAAACAGAAAAAAGAATTTGAGGGACACAGAGCTCCCCTCCCCCACTTTGCCAGGTCAGAGACCTGTGGCCTTGCCTGTGGGTGGGCTGGGGTCAGGCGCCAGGGCCCTGCTAGCAAGCAGAGCAAGGCAGCCACTCTCCTCTCCCCCCAGCCCCTGCGCCGGAATATCTGCACCTCTTCTTGCTCTATTTTATTTTTTGCTTCTCTTTCCCTCTCTGCAGGCCAGCTGGGCAGTGGGGTTGAGAATACTTTGTATTAATTTAAAAACATATTTCTGCATTTTTTTTTTTTACAGTGAGCATACATTCATTTTAAATTTAGGAAAAAATCTATTTTTTATTTTTAAAGAAAAAAGAAAATCCATTCAGGAAATTTGACTAATAAGGAATTAGTATCCTCAGTAGAGAGGGAGCCCCTACAAATCAATAAGAAAATAATACCCCAACCAAGAGGAAAAAAATGCTGTCCTAATAACCTTTATTTAATGAGTGTTTATTATGTGTACAACACAGGCTTCACCTCTTCCACAGCTTTATTCGGGGGGGGGGGTGGTTCTATCCCCCCATAGTCTTCCTCTCTTTTTTCTTCGACAAAATATGCATCAAATATCTACTTTCTGTCAGGTATAGTCGAGGCTCTGCAGATAGAGAGCTGTCCTCACCAGCTTACTTTCTGTTCTTACCTCCGTTTAGGTGCTAAGGAGGCTGAGACTTAAGGGAGCTCTGCCTCCATCCACCTGGACATTATACCATCCTCAGAATAGGAATGTGCTGTCCGCAGAGGAAGAAAAGCACTTGGCTGATATGCAAAGGAAGATATTTAGACCTAATTATGTCAAAGATAAACAATTAAAAATGGTTTGGGTTTATTTATTTATTTTCTTCTCTTCAGACTACCAAAAATGTATTGTCCAGAATGGGTGTAAGAAATCAGATACTGGATCCTCCCTGGTGGTGCAAGGAGTTGAGTACAGCACTGTGGGGCAATCCACAGCCTCTGCAGTATGAGTTTGATCCCTAACTGGTCGGGGAGTTGACCCACATGGTGCTGCAGACCTCTTCTGTCTCGCCCACCGCTCCCTTCAGCAGTGTATTTCAGTCGGTCTGCCTGTTCTGTTCCCCACTCTGTCTCTGGTGAATCCGCTCACCCCCTGTACCTCTGGCCTGTACCCCCACTCTTGAATACATAAATAAATACATCTTTTTTTAAAAAAAGAAATCAGAAAATCAGATACCCTCTTAGTCTGCCTGTAAGTGTTGATAGTCGCACAAAGTTTCTGGAGAGTAATTTGCAAATATGTCAAATGCATCCCCCGCCCCAATAGATGTCTTAGCAATTCTTTTATGAAATATTCTTAAAATTCTATCAATATATTGTTACCTGTCATATATATGTCTAAGAAAACCAAGGACATTCATGTACAGCTCAGCTTGTAATGGTAAAGTTTTGGAAATAATTTAAATGGACTTCAGAAAGAAATTGGTTAAAGGAAACGGATTCCCTCCCTTGGAAACCTTGTTCAGTTTTAGGAAATGAAAGTCTAGGCCCGGATTTTTGACATGCAAACATATTCTCACTGTAGTATGAAGAAACAAAAGCAGACACTAAGCTAGTTTGTGTAGTATCTCCTTTGTAGTAAAAATAAAAGCATATGTCTATATGTAGTTTTCCTATGGAAAAATGTGAATGGATAGAAAACAAAATGTCCAGAATGATTATGTCAGGGTAAAAAAGTTAACACTGTTATTTTCCTCCCTTACACAAATCTTAGGTTTATGACCTTTTGCAGTTATCATGTTTTATAATCAGGTAAAGCCAAACCCAAACAAGGAAACAATTTCTGTGTGGAGAAGGGATCAGAACAAAGCCTGGTGTGGTCAGCTCCCCTGGGCAAGTCTGCAGACCAGCTTAAGGGGTCGGGGCACCCCTCTGCCTGCTGCTGGCCACTGCACCTCCCAATGCCCCTTTTCTTCCACCCGTCCATTTCCTCAGAACAGATGCTTCATGGGCATGTCTTTCCCCAAGGTGAACCTCCCCTTTAGTCGGCACATCAGGGGTTCTAGAACTTTCTGCTAAATAATCTGAAATAAAAATGAAACTGGTCCATGATAGGGCAGAGCCGTGGCTGGCGTGGATTTGTGTCTACCTTAAGGAGGCCTGTGGCCTCCTCTAGTTAACTAGCTTAGGAGGAGTTTTTCCCCCAAGAATCATTATTAGAGGAGACAGGCAACACTGAGAAGTGGGGAGCACCCTTGAGCACTAGGGGGGGAATCAGCCCTAACTGCAGCCCCACCTGAAGAGGGGGGGCCTCTCCTCTGCTTATGGGACAGACAAGATAAATAAAGCAGTGTCTTATGAAATGAAATAATGAAGTCATGAAAATTGAAAGAAAATGTAACAGATAAAAATAAGAGATGAAAAAATTAGAAACAAGCTAAAAATTAAAGTTGAGAACGTCATCGAGAAAGATAAGATCAAAAACATTAGGATTGAAAGCAACAGGATTTAAAATAACCAGTCAGGGGCAATGAGACCATGAAGCACAAACATTTTTTAAAACAAAATATCTTTTGATAGAGAGGGCCATGAGCTAGAGGTTTAAGAAAGATAAAACTTGACAGAGCTGGAGTTTGAAAAGTGTGAAGAAAAGTGACAAAGGGTTTCAGAAAACATTTAAGAGGGACTGCAAAAGAGGAAGAAAAGATTATGAGGAGGAAGATTAAAAGATGAACAGAAGACAAGAATCAAAGGGAAAGCCATGGAAACACCTTAAGTCAGAGGAAGCTAAAAGTATAGCAAATATGGTTATTTCAGGGGAAAGTATTGCAATGATTTACCTAGTAGGTAAAAGTTGCAAGAGGAAAAGCAGGCGGGTAACCCACATTTTTATGGGGTCCTTCTGACCACAGAGATGTGCCTTCCCCCACATTACCCCGGCTTCTCATGTGGGCAGCGATCTGCTGTGGGTCTGCCTTCTTGTGAGACTTCAGGAGCCATGAGGACAGGGGCCTGGTCCTTTCTGCTTCCAACTCATCCTTGGCATGTCCAGAGCACAAAGTGTCAACACTCACAGGTTAAATGCGTGGAAGTAGGACCCTGTGAGCTTGGTCTCTGGAAGGGAGACCTTTTCACTGTGCCCAACAGCCTGGCCCCCCAAATGGGCCCTGCCCAGACTGTAGACCTAGTGGACCCCCAGTGGGGGCTGGTGTCCCCACACCCCTTTACACGCCTTTCGAGGATGCCTTTCTGGAGTGAAGAGTGACAGATAAGCCCTCAG